>NC_056746.1:18072124-18372124 GCF_019279795.1 Protopterus annectens
CTGGACTACACATCCAAGGAACTGTTCATCCAAAGGAGTGCTGGACTACACATTCAAGGAACTATTCATCCAAAGGGGTGCTGGACTACACATCCAAGGAACTATTCATCCAAAGGAGTGCTGGACTACACATCCAAGGAACTATTCATCCATAGGAGTGCTGGACTACACATCCAAGGAACTGTTCATCCAAAGGAGTGCTGGACTACACATCCAAGGAACTGTTCATCCAAAGGAGTGCTGGACTACACATCCAAGGAACTGTTCATCCAAAGGGGTGCTGGACTACACATCCAAGGAACTGTTCATCCAAAGGAGTGCTGGACTACACATCCAAGGAACTGTTCATCCAAAGGGGTGCTGGACTACACATCCAAGGAATTATTCCTCTAAAGGAGTGCTAGACTACACATCCAAGGAACTATTCATCCAAAGGAGTGCTGGACTACACATCCAAGGAACTATTCATCCAAAGGAGTGCTGGACTACACATCCAAGGAACTATTCATCCATAGGAGTGCTGGACTACACATCCAAGGAACTGTTCATCCAAAGGAGTGCTGGACTACACATCCAAGGAACTGTTCATCCAAAGGGGTGCTGGACTACACATCCAAGGAATTATTCCTCTAAAGGAGTGCTAGACTACACATCCAAGGAACTATTCATCCAAAGGAGTGCTGGACTACACATCCAAGGAACTATTCATCCAAAGGGGTGCTGGACTACACATCCAAGGAACTATTCATCCATAGGAGTGCCGGACTACACATCCAAGGAACTGTTCATCCAAAGGAGTGCTGGACTACACATCCAAGGAACTATTCATCCATAGGAGTGCTGGACTACACATCCAAGGAACTGTTCATCCAAAGGAGTGCTGGACTACACATTCAAGGCACTATTCATACAAAGGTGTGCTGGACTACGCATCCAAGGAATTATTCCTCTAAAGGAGTGCTGGACTACACATCCAAGGAACTATTCGTCCAAAGGGGTGCCGAGCTAAAGATATCATGGTATCTTTTGCCAGAGTAGTCTCCAGAAGGGCATACTACACTGATTGTGCTAGCTAGAAAAAACACATGGATGGTCAGATTTTCAGATAATGATCCTACATCATGATGTATTACTACACATCACACTGCCTTTTTTAATTTCTCCAAATCATTTGGGTTTCTAATACCATGATGGGAATGGACCCCATTCCTAAGTCAAAGTATGATTAAAGTTCCTGAAATTAGTATTGTTTCACTCTTTGATGTCAGCCAATAATGCTCTTCACAGCACACACAACGTGCCCAGCAATGACTCCTTCTGCAATTCATATGGAGTTACATATAGGTAACATATCTAAATATGATGATAGACTCTTTTTTATAAGGCCCGTTGCTCCTACTACTATTGGAACTATCTGGCTATCCTTCTTCCACATTGCTGTCATTTCTACTTGCAGATCCTGATATTTTATAACTTTGTGTCTCTCTGTATGCAGGACACTGTAGTCACTGTGTGTAGTGATTTCAATGATCCATGCTACTTTTGTCTTCTTTTCTTGGACTACTATATCCGGTTTTCTAGCATCTATCTTTTGAATTGCTGGTAATGGATGATCCAATATATGATGTAGAATTCATTTTCTATGATGCTTTGTGGCTTATGTTTCCAGTGCTTTTCATACACTTCAGAACCCTAATGTTCGCACAATCCCCAATGCAACAGTCTTGTCACATTATAATGCCTTTCAGTATATAGTCCTTCTGCCATTAGTATGTCACAACCAGCAACAAGGTGTGCGACTGTTTCCAGTTCGGTTTTACAAAACCTACATTTGTCTGTTTCTCCCACATGTTCAATGGACTTTGTAAACCAGCATGTATGTAGCCCACTGTCTTGAACCACAAATATTAACCTTTCATCTCTCAGTTTGAATTCAACTCTCCTTAACCATTCCTATGTTTGTTCCTGATCAACATGAGGTTCTTCCAGAAGTTTTCTATACTTGCAACTATATTTATGCATTTTCTACATTTCCTGCCTTTTCATCTGGACCTTCACCTTATATTCTTTCTTTTGTTTTTCGGCACATTCAGTTGCTGCCTGACTTTTATCTATTTCTGGCTTGATTTCCATTCCTGCTAAGTTAAGCAGGGATGTCATCTTAGATTTATTCTCCTCATGTTTCAGAACTTTCACTGCATTTAGTTAACGTGGGATCAGAAGATATATGTGAAGTCTCACGATTGCAGATCTTTACGTGTAATCGATTTGAAGGAGGCCCATCCCTCCTTTGAAACGGGGAATATATAATCTTGGTATGCACTGATTTTTATAAATCATTTGGTGAGCATGAATCATCTTTTTTGTTTTAATATCTAATTTATCCAACACATTTTGGGGCCAATAAATCATTCCAAAACTGTAAGTTAAGACAGGAAGGGCAAATTGATTTATAGCTTGGATTTTATTCCTAGATGAAAACGTTGCTTTTAGGATTAATTTTAGTCTTCTGAAATATTCCTTACTAAGTTTTATATGCATTTGGTCATGTTTTTTTGCTGATCCTTTATCAGTTCCCAAGTATTTATACACTCCCTCTTGCTCAAGTTCTTTTATATCACATTCTTGTCCCAACCTCATGTTTTCCTGCTTTAAAGGTTACTTTTGCACATTTATCAAGACCAAATGACATTCTTATATCATCTGAAAAAGTTTTGACAACCTGCAGCTGTGCTTTCAGTTCCTCATCTGATGAGCTATACAGTTTTAAATCATTGACAAAGAGAAGATGAGAAATCTTTACACTTTGTTTTCTAGGAGCCAAATTATAGCCATGGTCTAAGCTGTTAAGTAAACAGCTTAACGGGTTAAGGGCAAGGCAGAATAGCAATGGTGACAGTGAGTCACCCTGGAATATCCCCCTTTGAATTTTTATCCCCGAGATAGAAATTTGTCCTTTATCATGATTTAATTGCAAAGTGATCTGCCATTGTTTCATGGTCACTGTAACATAGTCATTCAGTATGGGGTGTATCTTATACATTTTTAAACACTCTCCATGAATATGGGATACAATCAAATGCTTTTTTGTAGTCAAACCAGACCATACTTCGATTCTTCCACTTTTTACCATTCTTCACTATGACTTTATTTAACAACAAATGATCCTTTATTCCATATAACTTCCTTATTGACCTTTTGTTCTATTGCCATGACGGAGTTTTCTTCTAAATGACTAAAACTCTGTCAGCATCACTACCCTTTATGTTGCAACTGATCATGCCTGTAACTACTTTTTTTACTGGGTAACTGTCACAGTCAATGGAAGATGGATTCATGCAAGATATCGTATTTGTTTTGTTCCTTACAAATTATGTGACTTTGTTTGGTTTAAGCTCTGAGCCTTTCCCTGCACTGCATATGTCATCACACTCCAGAGCAAATGAATGCTGGAGAGATCTAGCACAGTGAAGTCATATGTTGGCCAGGGTACAGAGTTGGGAGCCTGTTAATCATTCCCTGCTAGTTCTTACATTATTTTCTGTCCATTTATGTAAGCCTCTTCAAATTCAGCTAAAAGGGTATGGATACATCATATTTTATGGGGCACATTCCAAGAACCACTACAAACCTCCTCCACAAGAAAGAATGTTATGATTAGGAAATATTTACCTTCAGGTAGTGCTCTTAAAATATTGCTTTCTTCAGCTTGATACCAGCCTGATGAACCCTTCTCCATATAATCTGGCATGTGCAGAACAGGCAGCCATGAATATTAGCAAGTGGGAAGTGTTTCATAGCTGCTCTTTCATAATCCAGTACCATGTACTCCAGCTGTAATTCTATTTCCAGGTCATTGGTAGTACCATGGGGACTTATGAAATCCTGGTTCTATACTGTTCATGTCTCCCATGTCATCACTACAAAGACCAGAAGAGTGAAGTTATTATTCTGTCCCAGAACACCTGAGAATTGTACATAACTGTTGGAACACCACCTCTCTGATCTGAAAGGGACCATTCATGAACCAATAATTTTTGTCTACTAGATGAAAGTCATTATTTGCTACAGTGATTATCTATGCTTCCTCTGTTCCCTTCTTCCTGGGACATGTCTGAGGCTACAACCAAACCTCTTCAGTGGTATATTGTCCGTGGTGATGTCTGCTAGATGTGGAAAGGATATTTTCATTCATGCAACTCATAAACCAGGTTAGATGGTAGAGGTTATGTCTGCCTGCTTGGTATGTGTTACATTGCTTCTTCAGATGTGGACTCTAAACATTTATGTATAGCATGATCAGTTATGATTATAGTTTCCTTCATCTTATTTACAAATCTACCAGCCTTCAGTTGGGCGTCAGATATGACAGCTCCTTTCCATCCTGCACATGTACTGTTACAGCTGTCGTCTTGCATCCGCACCTTTTCTTTTCCGTTCAGCGCTGTTTTCTTGGGTGTTTTTTTGAGGTTAGAGAGGGGCCATTCTTCCAACAGTAACTTTGTCTATCCTTACTGTGGTACCATTATTGGGTACAGCACCCCTAACACTCCTAGTACTCCAGTGACAGCATGTTCTTGTGGCCCTGTCACCTTCTTCTTCCTTACTTGCATCTGGCCTGTTTGCTTTTCAGCACTGTAGTTTGACTGTTGACGTCACACCTTTACGTATTTGAGATGTATTTCAGTCGTATCTGTTTTACTGATTAATTTTTAAAGGGCTGCCTACATTCTTTAGATGACTGACCAGACTCTTCTAATCCTCTCTGTCTTGAGCCACATGCATTCATCAGGAAACATCTCTAGGTCACCAGGATTCAAGCACAATGGAATTCAGGCAGATACCATTAAACAAGCCCAGTGGTCTATGAACTGGCACTGCTACATTCACCAAAACATAGAGAACCACGGTAGGTGTGCCTAGTGGACTTACATTTGATCTCTTTTATGTTTTACTTAACAACACACCAGTCTATGTTAGTTTTTAATCTGTATGCTTAGATGGTTGAATTATACAAAACCAAATCACAGATAAAAGTAAAATACAGTTTACAGCCTACACATATATTGGCACATACAGATGTATTTTTCTTGTTCCTTACCTTATTCATGGAATCAAGGGCCTTAGGTCATGCATCACTGCCCTAACTTCTGTTGGTCAGCATGATGTCACAGGGTTGGCTCTCTGGACTGTTGATGCCCACTTAGTCCACAATGACCTTGTAGATTCCACCTTTGAGATCTTAACTAGAGTAGGCAGTCTTCCTTCCACTATTTAGGTTTTATTTCAATGTCTACATCTGGACATATATATACAGGAAGAATGTAGAGTCCCTGTAATCACAACTACGCAGGTAAAAGCTGCACTCTCTAAAGTCAAAAACACAGCATCCATGGGAACGGACAACATCCCAGGCTGCGTTTTACATTAACTTCAGAACGAACTGGCTCCCCACTTAAGCACCATGTTCAATAATAGCCTCGCATCAGGCTTTGTGCCCACTGAATGGCGCACAGCAACAGTTATCCCACTCCACAAAGGAGGAGCCACCACTGATCCTGGGAACTATCGACCTATTAGCCTGACGAGCCTGGTCTGCAAGGCCATGGAATGTATCATCATGGAACTCATAAACAAAACATTGGTAACCTCCAAACTCTGGATCCCACCCAGTTCGGGTTTATGAAAGGCAGATCATGCCTCCTGAACCTGATCGACTTCTTTGAGGCAGTCACCAAAGCCATGGATGAGGGTAAGGTGGTTCACACAGCCTATCTTGACCTCGCCAAGGCTTTCAACACCATCCCCAGTTCTGGAATTATAGCTAAACTCACTAAACTAGGTATAAATCCCTACATCACAAGATGGGTTGCCAACTGGCTCACTGACAAAACCCACACTGTAAAAGTTGCAGACTCCAAATCTGACCTCAAAACAGTGATAAGTGGAGTACCACAGGGTTCCATCCTGGGACCTCTCCTGTTTGGTATCTACTTCTCTAAAGTATAGGCTAACATAGAAGGCCTCTGGCTAACGAAGTTCGCAGATGACTGCAAACTAGGAGCCATAGTCAAGTCCCCAAACGATGTGGACATCCTACAGAAGGGCCTCACTGAGACAGATGCCTGGTGTCAGAGCCATGGCCTCAAGCTCAGTGTCAAAAAGTGCAGTGTCATCCCCTTTGATAAAAACTCTGTACCCATGAACTACAACATAGGCAGCAATCTTCTTAACATTGAATGCATGATAAGAGACCTTGGGACCCAGGTGGACAGTAGTCTCTCCTTTGATAGTCACATCGTCACAGTAGTCAGGAAGTCCTTCTACATGGCACACCTCATCATAAAAGGGATCTCATCCAGGAAAAAAGAGGTCATTGTTCCCCTCTACTCGTCACTCATTAGACCCATTATAGAGTACAATGCCCCTTTTGGAATGTACCTCACAAGACATCTGCAGTAGCTGGAAAGGCCACAGAAGTACCTCATGAAGAGGATTACTGGCCTCAAACAAATGCTCTACACTGACCGCCTCAAAAAACTCCAGCTTTACTCCGTAGCATATCACCTACTCTGAGGTGATCTCTGCCTAACATATAAAGCTATGTCAAACCCAAAGCTATTGGACATGCTGCACCTAAAGAAATCCCAATCCCTCTGAGCTACACACTCTAGTGACCTAAACCTTGTCACCACAATAAGCAGGACACACTGGAGGGATAGATTCCTGTCCCAGAGACTTCCTATACTCTGGAACAAGCTACCCATCTATGTGAAGCAAAGTTCTTCATTAGCACTCTTCAAGAAAAATCTTGATGAGTGGATGGGAAATAGGAAATACACCCCAGGGATCACGTCTGTGTCTCTGCTCGACAGTAGCACAGGAAAATAACTTTCATGGGTGGCGTAAGCCATGGAACCTTGCTGGCTAGGCTTATGTAGGCCCTTGGGTTGATAGCCTAGTACCTACCTATGAACCTATAATTGCCTTAAGCTGACCCTAACCCCTAAAGCTGTACGCACAAAAAAGAATGTTTTTGTCAGGCTGTGTTTATTATACAACATTCTTTGAACAAACCCAGCTGTCTTGCAATGTATCAGTTTAACACAAGCATCTCCTTATCACGTACTCCTTACTATATGATTACTGTGTAACTGCTACCTCTTAAACTACATTCTAAGATGTTTAAAGTCAATGTAACTTAATTGGAGAGTGCTATCATGAAATAGTTGAAGGTGGCATCACCAGCCAACTGCAGTTCCAATATGTGAGAACAGTACAGGATGACACTTCAATGACCATGACAGCAACTCTCTATAAAAATATAGTAATAAATACAAATCCCTGGCTAGTTAATAGCTACTGAAATATTGCCATTGTACTTGGCTTTTCATTCAGCTTAAAAAACTGCTTGACATGCAAAATATAACTAAGGTCATTGTTTCTTTTATACTGATGATAGGGGCTCTTCCATTGTTATGATCAAGTACCATCTAAAAACACATTATATCAAAACCTGGAACTTGAGCTAAAAGACAAAAAAGAGCCTTTTACACCTTCCAGACCTTTAATACAAACATGGGGCTGTATATATATATATATTTAATCTAATTGTTCTTCATGCTGTTTTTGTTTGTGGATATGCAAAAGGTTCATTAAAACAGAGACCAGGTATACCTTGTATGCCAGGCAAAGATCACCTCTCAGAAGTCTGTATGATACCAAGCTGAGAGACAGTGCTTTAAGGCGATCAGCATAGGACATTGTGTTTGCTCCCTGTATTCTTTTTGTAAGGAACCTTTGTGGATATTCCATTTACTACATGTGTCTGGTTATGGACATACCAAAGGGGGCATCATACTCTGTGATGGGTCTAATGAGGGCTGAGTACAGTGGTATGATGACCTCTCTGGATTAGATGCCATGCCCCTGCTTATAAGTTGAGCAGCATAGAAGGAGTTTCTTACTACCTTGGACACATGTTGGTCAAAGTCTAGGTTACTAGCTACATTAATTCCCAGATCCCTGACTAGTAAATCAGCCTTTGGGGTGTTTTATTGAGGATTTATAGGTTCATAAGGTTCATAATGTAGTTACCCAGGGTGGCTGACTTCCCAAAAGGTACTATAATGCATTTCTTAATACTGAGTTTTAAGCCATGACTTTGGCACTAAGTGTTTGTCTGTGTTAGACCTTCCTGAAGGGTGTTCTCATTTTGGGGGGGAATTCATTGACTGCTTCCAGTTTGCAATCATTTGCAATCTTGGTTATTTAGAGGCATTTGACATTGGCTTTGACATATGAGATGTCAAAGAGGAGTGGGCCTCACACAGATCCCTGGGTACTCCACTGTTGATCATTCTCTTTGTGAAGGTGGTCTCACCAATTCTAACCTCTCGGGGCCTATCAGTGAGACAACTAGCTATCCAGCATATTATAAAGGGGTTTATACCTAGTTCCATAAGTTTGTTGACAATGCCCAAGTAGTGAATAATAGTATCGTTGAGTCCAACTGCTGCGCTATCGTCTCTGTGTAACAACGAAAAAAAAACACAGAGGAAACGCAATGCAGACTCCAAAAGCTCATTTATTGCAGCACAAACACTCAAGTTGTATACCAACAAGGATCTTAACTGCTGTATTTTCCTGTCTCTTTTTATCAAATGGTGTATTAAGTAAAGGTTCTATGCGTACAGTACCTTTAGATTTATTAGTGGTCTTCCCCACTATGTTAGAATATGTCCTCTCAGGAATGGTTCTTTTTGGTTTAGTTCCAATGCGATGGGCTTCTTCTTCCCCATTGTAATCGTATAATGAGAAATCAAATGTGAACCCTGTGGTGTTCAATTTCGAGCTGTCCCTGTACTGGCTTGGGAATGGTGGCTCCGATAAGTCGATGTCATAAATCCTATCAACTCCTATGTCCTGTCTTGCTTGTCCATTAGGTATCTCTGAGCATGTCGATGCATCGCTGTGTTGTAAGTTGCCTTTCTGTTTGCACTGGAGTGGATCTGCAGAGTCCGCCGTTGGATTTTTCTTCGCGTTGCTTTGCTCCCCCTCCGTGCTGGTGAATACACTTTTCAATTGATCATTATCTCTTTGATTTCCATATATATATTCTTGTATTGTATATTTGATATTGTTAATAGATATATAAATTAAATATTATACAAATCAGTTTTAGGTAAGAAACACACACAAAAAGTGTTTATAAACAAATTATAGTACTGTCAAGGC
The DNA here is from genome assembly GCF_019279795.1 of Protopterus annectens. Taxonomy (NCBI): domain Eukaryota; kingdom Metazoa; phylum Chordata; order Ceratodontiformes; family Protopteridae; genus Protopterus; species Protopterus annectens. The sequence goes on from NC_056746.1 coordinate 18,081,362, forward strand.
AGTAAGATGTAGATATCACTTTAAGAACGGCAGTCAGAATATGGCGCCGAAAAAGTTATTTAAACTTTTGAATAGCATGAACAACTAGTTCTGAAGAAGCCAACATACTGTTGGTGAAAGCGCTAAACTAGTTATTACTTATTAGTTTTTAAAGTTTAGAATATCTTGTCATACATCGAAGATCCTTGTTGGTATACAACTTGAGTGTTTGTGCTGCAATAAATGAGCTTTTGGACTCTGCATTGCATTTCCTCTAGTGTTTTTTTTTCGTTGTTACACAGAGACGAATGCCCAAGTAGGTTGTTGTACCAAATGCTTTAGCCAGATCTAGGTAGGCAGTATGCACCAATTTTCCCCTCATCTATTGCCTTAGTGACCTTTTCAAAGAAGTCCACCAGGTTTACTAAGCATGACCTTTTTTTAAGAAAGCCATTCTAGGATGGCTCCAGTGTCTGGAGGTCTTCTATGTCCTTGTTGATAATTTCTATGATTATTATTTCCATGGCTTTGCAAATAAGACAAGTCAGACTAATGGGTCTGTAGTTTCCAGGATTTGTTAAAGGGCCTCCATTATGAACAGGGATAACTGTTACAGTCCTCCATTTATGTGGCAAAAAGTCTGTTTTAAGACTATAGTTAAACAATGGCTCCATGTCCTGATAAATTACATTTTAGTCAGGAGGCATCCTAGGATGTTATCGGGCCCCACTGAGACCATGTTCTTGGCTTTAGCTTGCACAGCCAGTGCATCCTCCCTAGTTATAGTTAGAGGGGTTAAGTTTGAGGGTATTTTGGGGGGGGTGGTTGAGGGTGAGAGGGAGGGCAAAGTTGAAACTGAATTTGTATTTTTCCACTAAAAGGTCTGCTATATTACCAGACTCAATGAATGTGGCATCAATTAACCACGAGTTCAGCACACTGCTGTATGCTGCCCTTGAGGTTTCTGATATAGCTGAAGAAGGCCTTATGGGTATCTTTCACCTGGGAGGCTATCGTAACTTCAAAGTTTGCTTAACCTAATTATCCCCCTTAGTTGCCTATATAGTTTGATGACAGAGTTTTTATCTTTATGGGAACTACCCTTCTTGATTTTTGCCATATTTTTTTCCTTTTGTTGTATATCTTGTTCAATTTGCCACCAGGGCAGTTTGTTTCTTTGGCTAATCCTGGGCTTGCTTCTGGTAGGTGAAGCAGCCTCTATGCAGCCATTGACATGGTTGTACAGAGTTTCTGATAGCAATTCAGCATAGGCTGCTGTGTTCTTTGGGGCCTGGAGGGGCACTGAATTTTGACAAACCATCACTTATTAAAAAATAATTTGCCTTGGAATAGTTCCTAACTGTTACTGGTTTTAATGGGATTACAGAGTTTATTTCGATTTGTAAGCAGGTAGCTTTATGGTTTGACCTTACTAGGGAGGAGGAGACATTGAAGGGGTGCAGTATTCTCCTATATTTGTGAGCATGAGTTCCAGTATGTTGGACCCTCTAGTGGGCATACTACTTGGTCAAGGGTGTTTGTATTTATAAAGTCCGGGAATCTCAGTCCCTGTAGATTTGAGACCATGTAAGGATTCCCACTCTATAGAGGAGTAATTAAAGTCTTCCATGAGTAGGGTATTAGGTAAGATGGCAAGTGTCTCCAATAGGTCCAAGTGTGAACTTCTTAAGACTTGGAGGGTGAACTGTAACTGGCTATGTTACGGAACAGGATTTTGTCTATGGTGAACTGCACATAGAGGAACTCCAGTGCATCATCCTGTTTAACCATCTTAGTGGTCTGCTTGCTACTGATATATATCAAGACACTTCCACCTTTAGTCCTTGTCTGTGCTTGGTTGGAAGTCTGGTTTGAAAGTGTAGAAGGCGCTGAAACCTTGCACTGCTGAGGTATTCTCTGCCGTTTTAAACCATGTCTTGATAACTGCACAGATATCTATATTCTCAAGTGTGAGGAAGGCTTGAAGGGAGTGTAGTTTTTTTATCTAGGCTCCTGGCATTGAGTAGTAACAACTTGAGGTACAATTGAGTTGATGTTAATATGTTGGTTAGTTTGTCAGTTTGGCATTGCCTAAAGAAAGTCCCTCTGGGGGTATGTGACACCCACCACTGCTACCAATACGTGATAGACACCACCGTGTGTTGTCCCCATGCTCGGCCAGTAATCAAGGAGCCTGAATCCTCATCACTAACACTGGAGAGGGATGTGCACTTGGAATACAAATGGATACACTCAGTATTTCCAGATGCAGACCTCTCTGCATCAAGTGCAATTTCCTTTAAGAGCACACAGGGAGCACACTTAGCCCAGGGTCTGGATGTCTTTATATCTGTCTCCTACCAGGTTCCCAGTAAAACTCCCAACTGGTACAGCTGTAGGGTTACATCCTCAGTCGAGTGTCCAAGCCAAGTCCTCCAGCACCCTCTTTGTAAATCCAGTGCTTTGTGTCCCTGCCCCAAGTAGCTGACACACACACACACACACACACACACACACACACACACACACACACACACACACACACACACACACACACACACACACACACACACACACACACACACACACACATACACATACACACATGCACACTGAGAGATTTAATTTTCATACACACACATACCTGGGAAAGGTTGACACAGGTCTACTAGCTATGCCCCCTTCTGCCCAGACTATAAGGTATATTCACTGCCAGCAGACACTCTACATTCAGATACTCTAAGGCCCTTAACAAATGGTGTCCAATTATACTGTGCAATATTAATACTAATACAATGGTAGTAGTTCACCAAGATGGCTAGGCCTTCTGAAGTGGCCCACACAGTGTCACCAAATGAATATAAACACTCTCAAAGGTTAATACTTTCTAAAATGGACCAGCCACAATGAAAAGTTTAAATATATTTAATAATATATAATAAACGTACATGAAAATCCTGAATATATATTCACAGTAAACCACAGAGTTCAAATCACAGGAAATATTGAAAAGTACATTGAAGGACAGACTCAGACAAATAAAGAAAAACAATATCTAAACTAAGCTTCACTATATTCCTGACTGTATCTAAAAGAATTTTACTGTTCCCTAGCAGGGCCGGTGCTAGCATTTAATGGGTCCCCAGCATGTTTCAAGTTGGGGCCCTTCCCAGGAGAATATAAAGTGTGACCACATTGCTGTCACACCTCCTTCCTGTCAAGTTCATCCAGCACCATTTAATGATCACTGTAGTGTTACTACATTCAGACCATTAAGAATTGAAATGCCAGGGTACACACTGACTGGCATTTAGTGCCAATGTTACATTATGACAAGCCTCTTTGAGTGTCTACCTTGTTGTAGTACAGGAGTGTGCAAACACACTGACTGCATACTTCTCAACTGTCCAGATTTTCGCAGAATGTCCAGATTTGACTCATTTTTGGTCTTTTCTCAAAATGTGTAGTTTTCTGGATTTATGTGGCAAATCAGTGAGGACTGAATTCACTACATAATAATAGGCATTAAAGTTTGACTTAAAATTGTTAAATTGAAGAATACCAGTGACTGAATGAACAAACAAATTGTACACTAAGCATGCAACAGAAATTAGCTTGCATTATTTGGCACTGTAATGGCTACAGCAAAATTACAGGGAAAAAATGGCAGTTTACTTCCTGGCTGCTGCAGCCAATCAGGTTCCTTGCTTCACTGAAGCAGTCCTGAATGAGTGCAGCTTACTGACAAGTTAACAACAACAACAAAAAAAAATGGAAAAGTTTGCAATCACAGGGTGAAGTTACATCAGACAGCCGTACAGACATCCAAGAGGTACCGTGCCTTGCAACAAAAAAGACAGAAAAATCCACATCTGTTGCATGGGGGCCCTCATTTGCAGGGAGATAATTGGGGGCTCCCCATGGCCATGGGTTATTCAGGTGCCTAATGCCAGCTTTCTCTGCAATTTCCGCATTATGCAGATTGTGATAAGTTAAATGGGGTCTGAAAACTCTTCTCCTTCTTGGCCTTGGTCTATTAGCAGCAGCAGCAGCAGCCGCATAGACTTCAGCCTGTTGAACATACACATGAATTAAAGCAACAGCAACCCCTGACATTGTTTCTGTGTAGACTGCTTTCTGTGGCTGTATTCCAGTAGGTTTTGGAATTCACAGAGAAAACCAGCACTGAATCTACACAGCTGCTTTATAGCTTGTTGAATAGCTCTTCCATCTTGGATTGGTTGATTAGCATACAGTTCAGCTGCTTATGATATAATAAGCATGCCACTGTGTTTTCCTTGTTTATGTGGTGCTACACACAGTGTAGAGCTGCTTACTAAATCCAAAACAGTGAGCTGTCATGTACGCGCTACAGCATGATGCACACATAGTGTGTAGGGTTTATTGAATCTGGCCAGTCATCTTTCTAACTTTATTCATTTTCAGTAGGCAAAACTACAGTATATTCATTTTAAGTACACAAAACTACAGTATATTTTAGAAAGATACTGTTTTATGTAAAGCTTTTTTGTAGTCAAAATGAGATAGAATTAGTACACTGGAAGCCTGGTTCATTTTATTCTTTGGGTAAACATAATTAAAATGTTCTTTTTTAAAAACAAAAAGCTTGATTTTCATAAGTCCAATATTAAATATGGCAAGTGATACTAAGAATTAATCTGGTATAGTATTCCTATTTTCTGTTTTATTGGGTTATTCCTAATTTAGTCATACCTGAATTCAAGTATGAAACAAAACTGTTACAGTTTCAGAAGAGTGTGCTAAAATTCATATACATTTATCAGTTACAATTTCAGAGTTTAGACCAAAAACCTATTTGTTTTCTATGATGCAGTGTAGTATAAAAATATGTGAAGGTGGCAACAGTCATTTTATATAAATTTATTTTGGTATAAGTGGTGTAGGAAATGGTGCATGATCATTATTGATTTGGCATGGGTGTCATTCAAATGATGTGCCCCAATATAATCTTTATATTACCAAGACTGGTCCTTTTGTGAGGGTATACTAGTTATCGTACAGCCAGATATTGCCTAAATTAAATATTCTTGAGCATTAAACTGTTCCTAAAAATACTGCCGGTTAGATGTGCCACTGAATAAGAATATTTACTTCACCCACTTTGTTCTGAATTTGCAGGTGAGGTTAGTCAGACTTATGAGTCTATAATTACCTGGGTCTATTTATGCCACACCTTTGTGCAGAGGGATAACTGTTGCCCACCTTTAGACAGCAACAGTCATTAGACTAAAAACATCGTTTTTCTACCTTTCAGGAACTACAAAAGGGTTTATAGTTCAGAATCTGACTATTTTTTAAGGGTTCAGTTTAGTACCTCACAAATCATTTTTCCACTTTAAAGTGTTCCCCATATCTCTTAAGTCAAGAATTTTGGACTTCCTAATACAAAAATTCTGGACAAAGCCAAAAGGAATTATTTTATACTTTGTCCAGTTTCCTTGGCTTGTGTACATCACGAGGATAACTCTTCTAGCACGGCTGTCTCTTCTAGAATACAGCTGGGTAGCTGTCCTTATGTATTGCTATGATGTGCTTGGTTTCTTGACAGAGCTTAAAGCTGCAGTGATTGTGCTTTTCAGCCATACCGCTCTATGGCAAAGCGGTGCTGCAGCCTTTTGGTTTCAGCATTGTAGCTCACAGGGAAATATCTCACAAGCTGCATGCCGTAACCCAGACCTAAGATATTAGGCAAAAAAATCAAGACGTTCTCCAAAATTCTGGACAAGTTGACAGGTATGGTGCATCCTGCTTGCTAAGTATATATATATATATATATATATATATATATATATATAGATATATATATATATATATATATTCGTTGAGGGCCAGTGCTTTTACTGGAAGCACATAGTCATATAATTGTATCATGTGTAGTGGTGGCTCCTGTTCTACATAATTCCGAAGTATCATTAGCATGGAAATCACAGATGTAGCTCTTTTCATTGTGCACTTTTTGTGGTTCAGTTATTTACATGGATATGAGATGAAGGTATTGGTGGAAGTCTGTAATACACACAGTCCTAGATAGTGATTTGCATTATGTTCTTCACACTCTCTGTAAGTATTAATAATATAGCTATGACCCTTTTCCAGGTAGCATTGCATATACCTTAATGACCAAATAATAATTATATAGGAGGCTAAACTCCTTAGATTATGTTCACTAAGTGACCAAGTTAAGTAGTCTCTTAAATGGAGCTCATGGCAATCCAAAGTTGTGTTAGTTAAAAAAGTATAATTTTATAATGACGTATTCTGCAGTTGACCACCTTCTAATTGTACGACTCTGACATGCTTTTAATTCTAACTTGAGTAATAAGGTCACTTAGTTATCCATTTTGGTGCTATACTTTATTAAGGCATGGTTATGTGATCATCATTTGCTAAGTCAGGTTATTTTATTTTTCTAGGTTTTTGAGATTTCCTTTTGTCTGCCAACAGACACAACATATATTATAACTGTCTATGGCTATCCAGTGCCACCAGGAAGAGAAAACGACCCAGACATGTGGGTGTCTGTCCAGTATACTGCTAGAAGTGAGTATTCTGCTTTCTCAGCACTTTGCCACCAAGAAGAGATCTACTCAAAACCTTAGTAATGATATGCTTAATGCGACTTGGTTTGTCCCATCAGTTTCTGATGATTAAGAATGGCTAAAATTAAATGAAATGATTTATGGGTAATCCACTAACCTTGATATAACACAGATAAACTCTAATGCAGAAGGAGATGAGCTTTAGACAGAATTTCTTGTGATAATTTTATATTTTGGTAGCTTCATTTGCTTTGTTTTCTGTTTTTTAGTTTATGACAAGCATTTCACACAATAGCATTCTCTTTTTCTTTCATTTGTATAACCTAGACACTTAAGAAACTTCTTCAGGTAACCCATGTAATGTCTGGAATTTATTACTTAAAACTCTTATGTTATACGAGAAACATATGAATGGAGGTGGTCCACTCATAACCAGCAATCTTTCATGAAAACCTAGTACCTTAAAATCCTTGTTAATGGACAGCCTACAGCTTACTGGTAACCAAATGCCCAAGGCTGTAAACAAAATCAAAAACAATGCAGCTCCGGAAACAATAAAGGCTGTCTTCTTGATTCCAATATGTATTACAAACGAACACAAAATGAATAGTGCAATAAAGTAAAAGACAGGTTTAATAATCCATCAGATAAAATAGACCAAAATATAATTAGTACATCCACTGATTGAGCGCTTTCGTCTCCGTTCGGAGACTTCATCAGAATCAATTAACAAAATAAATCTTTCATCTTATATATTCCAAAAATGGGCTGGCAATTCAAATTGAGTAATTAGTAATTAATTTCTTAAAGAACCACCTTGCTTATGGGTCACCAAACAGTATATACATATAATATAGGTGTGTAATACTATGTCGTATTTTAATACACATCCAGAAACAGTGGGTAAATACTACCCAGGAATTTTATATCCTCACAACTCAATAAAATAAAATAATATAGTGTAGTATAATCAGGGGTCAACCAGTTCCAACGGAATGTGAACAGTTCCGTATTGTCCCAACCTGTATCTGCGACCACCAAAAATTAAAGGCAGTGTATTTATACACAAACATTTAAAATATTTATAAATAGATTTCAAAAAATATATATGTAAATTATATAAAATATATATGTTTTTCTATGTAAAATCAATATATTCTTTGTAAGCATATAAAATGAACTGTTCGCTACAAAATTACTATAACATTCACAGACCTAATGTTAATATAGTATATATTATTACATAAACATCAAAACGTCTTAAAACCCCTAATACATATATATATATATAAAAGATTATATGAATAATAAAAGTATTTATTAATATAATCTTTTATATAGTTCAGTTCATTTTATATGCTTACCAAGAATATATTGATTTTACATAGAAAAACATATATATTTTTATATTTTATATAATTTACATATATATATATTTTTTGCAATACATATTGGAATCAAGAAGACAGCCTTTATTGTTTCCGGAGCTGCATTGTTTTTAGCCTACAGCTTACCACTCTTTAATTCAATATTGAACGTCTACTGGCATACTTCCTCATATAGTCTCCTTTTCTGCTTACCACTACAATCCCACTCAATACTCTCCTAGCTGTTTAACTTATTTTATGGGCATATATTGTTTGGTGGTCACACAGGAGCATTTATGCTGCGCATGCATTTGTTTGAGTCATTCTTAAATGGTGGACTGATGTAATAATCATTTATATTGCTCTCTTCATTACTACTTGGTTTCATTTTGCTAGTTTACAGCAGGCTACACTGTCCCTTGTTTTGTTGACCGTTTGTAGTGCCCTGTCCTGCTTATACTTTAATTATGTGCTGTAATTTTGATGTTAGTTGATTTTTGTCTTGCAGTAACTAAGATGATGCTAATAAAAGGGCTGTTCTGGTCGAGACACGAAACCTTGTATTTCCTATGATCCAATGATCCTAAATAAAAATAAATAAATAAATAAAATATACTTAAGCAACACAGCAAATGTTCAGTAGGAACAGCTACTTGCTATGTGCTGGACACAGCTCTGTAGAATAACCAGTGGGGGTGTTTTAGACATGTATCTGTCATGACATGTGCTCACTTTTTGTTATTTATAAGTACATGCATCTTGACTTAAATCTTAGAATGGAGACTGAACTATACCCTCACTGGGTCATTGGATCAGCTTATAGATGTATATTGATCAAAAGATCATAGGTCGGAATTCTTGTAGTACATCACTGCTGAAGGCTTACAATATATGAAAGTTTCAGTAACATCCAAATAATTAGTGCTGTCTTTTCTATTTTGTGTGTAAATCTTAAAAAATATGGGAAGAGTTGTTGATGTATTCCATAACATTTTCAATTTGTTGATTACCTCCACCCAATATAATAAAAATATTGTCCAGGAACCTCAGATATAATTTTATATGTTCCTGGAATGGGGAGTACAACACAAACTCCTTTTCCCATGTCAGCATAAATAGGTTTGCAAAAATGGGGGCACAAGCTGCCCCCATATCCATCCTTTTTTCTGTCTAAAGATGTTACCTTCAAACCACAAATAATTATTAAGAAAGACAATTTCCATATACTTCATAAGGAGCCTGATTTTTTCAGGGTCCAAAACCTCCAACATTAACAAATTAAACATCTCTAGGCCCTCTTTCTGGGGTTTGCTGGAAAAAAAAGGTCTACCACATCAATAGTTAAAAATATGAGGTCCTTATCCCAGTACTCAGGTTTAATTCTCCCCAAAAAATCCCAAGAGTCTCTAATGATGTGATTTAAGCTATTTTTAAAATGGTTTAATGCTTTATTTGCATATAAATCAAATGGATACATTTTGGCACCTACTGCTGCCACAACTGGCCTAAAAGCTGGTTCAGCTAGATTGTAATGCTTTTAGAAGAGCCATGTATCTGTTCAGACAGAAGTAGAATGAACAGCTAGTTTGACAGTTGGTATAACTTGTTTTTAATACTTCGCATTTAATAACTATTTTTGGTTTGACCATGAATTGTGTGGCACTTTAAAAGTTGGTATAACTTGTTTTAAACCACTCTTAACACCAGTACTTGCTACAGGGAACAGCCACATGGGAAACACCAAACAAAAAGTCACATGCTGTTTCACTCATCCGCTGGTACCTAATACACTATATGCCTGTTGCAGCCTACCTCTTAAAATCGGGGGTGGCACTGACATGTACGACTCAAAGACAGCTAATGGCACTGTGTGGGTAGCATCTAATTGTGGCCTGCAGCACTGCTGGCAGCGATATTTAAATTTATTATTTTTTATGTTGAGAGGCAGTCCACTAGGCATAGACTTGTTACTTCTGTGTTCTATTTTTCTTTTGTTGAAAAGGAAGTAAAACAACCCAAAAAGGATATAAATCAAAAGTGAAAGCTGGGTATCATCAAGGCCACTATCGCAGGGGCCACTATAATAAGGAAGTACCCCAGTATTTTTTCTGCTGCACATTAGAGGAATTTTACAATTTAATTTATAATGAAAAATAAAAGAGTACATTGTTAAACTACTTGTTAGTAAAGGCAAATACCAGCTTCTAAGTGTGTGAATTCAAAAGTTGCCACATGTGGAAACAATGGCATTAATAAGCCATGCAAGAAATACTCTGCCCTAGATTGGATATTAACAAATAGACCAGCTCCATACTCCTAGTCTGTTGTCTTCCCGACAGTCTCAGTGACCACTGTCCAACCTATATACTTAGGAAACAAGCTAACTCAACTAAACAAACTACATTTAAACAAATAAGGAACAGGAAACAACTGAACTCCAACAACCTTATAGATATACTCAAACACTACAGCTGGACACCTCTGCAGGAGACTATTGACTACTTTAACTCTACCTTCCTGTCTATATTAAATTCTCAGGCACCTACCAGAAACATACGTGTGAAATCAAACTATGCACCGTGGTTAGCAAAATAAACATTATCACTACTTAAAACTAGAGACAAGGCCTGAACAAATTGGACCGAAACTGAATCCCAAACCACACTGCAGACCTATTGGGAACTTAGAAACATGGCAAAACAACAAATTAAACAAGACAAAATAAACTATTACTCAGAAATACAATCCAAGCACCTTAATAACCCACAAAATTTCTGGTCAGCCATTAATAATATACTTCTACCAGGCAAAGTCAGCACACCCTCTCCCACCACTACAAATTATACTGTCGATATTGCCACACAATTTAATAATTACTTTACAGAAACTATCCTACCATTGTCCAAAAAACAACCCCCCTCACCTAGCCCATCTATCATGGCCTCTTTCAGTACTAACTCCAGCTTCTCCCTGCAGCCCGTAGCTACAGACACTATCAAAAAATTACTTAAAAAACTAAAACCCACCACATTAGCTGCTGACAATTTACCTGCCAAGTTCCTAAAACTAACAGCAGATGAAATAGATTATCCAATATCAATCCTTATCAATAAATCAATAGCAGAGCAACAAGTCCCTCCCATTTGGAAAACCACACACGTTATACCCCTACATAAAGGTGGCTCTTCCACAGATCTCTCTAACTACCGACCTATCGCTATTTTACCACCACTGTCCAAAATATTAGAGAGGGTCATCCACAAGCAAGTTGCTGACTACCTACATACTACCAAACTTCTAACCAATACTCAGCATGGCTTTCAGTCATTCCATAGTACATCCACCACTCTAATGTCCTTCACCAATACTGTTAACTATCACAGGAACAACAATAATTATGTATCCTCTATCTTCCTCGACCTATCAAAAGCCTTTGATATGGTATCTCATAGTAAACTTCTAAACATACTTTCTGAACTAAATTTCTGCCAATCTTCCCTTGCCTGGTTCCAGGATTACCTTACTAGACGACAGCAGGCAGTTTCATGGAAACAGACTTTATCACCTCTTTGACCAGTGACTACAGTACTTATTACCTTGATACGGCACTCCTGTCATAGATAGTACCCCAAAAAGGTAACCCCCATTTCTTGGTCACCCACGTCCCCCTGAATCTTTTTTAAAGTTTTTGTCTATCCTTCTAGCATGTCGAGGGATCAGTTGCTAGTGTCCTCTCCTGCTCAGCTGGTGAACCTGGGAATACTGAGGCAATGTTACAATTGCCTCATGTACACAGACAACCCTCTCCTCCTCCCACAAAACACAAATACATGCGAGAGATGCAACTATACGGCCAAACTGGAGGCTGAGCTCTCTCAACACAGGACTGGCAAGACCAGTCAGGAGGAGAAGGTTACCACACACACTATAGACCCAGTCTCACATAGCACCATTGCAACCTCAAATCATACACATAAACACACAAAGACATACTCGGAGGCTCTGATCAAAATCTACCAAAACAGCAGAGGCCACCAAAACAGACACCCAAACAACCACCACCTCAGAACACAACACCTGCAACACATAGACCTCACAGTCAGAGTGTCAAACAGTTACAGCCCTTAAGGCCAAACACAATGCCAGACACACTAGTCATTGGTGACTCCATAGTCAGACACACTGACGTCCCGCTCACCAGACTGAGTAAGGAGAAGGTCACAGTAAGCTGCCTGTCAGGCGCTAGAATCCGCCACATAACGCAAGCACTCAGGTCTCTCAACAGCAAGTACAAATATGACTCAGTCATTGTCCACGCTGGTGTAAACGACCTGAGACGTACCTCCTTGGACTACATGAAAAGAGACATTGAGGAGCTCTCTGATTATGTAGCCCAGGCAGGTATGACCCTGACCTTGAGCAGTATCCTACCTTCACCAAGAGTGATGCCACAATACAGAGATAAGATGATCAGCTTTAACAATTGGCTTAAACACTGGTGTCATTCAAAGGGGATCCAGTATCTGTCTGCCTGGGATGACATGCTGGACAAGCCACGCTGCTTCAAGGGACGGCTTGCACCTGTCACCCTGGGATTCCAGATATTGGCAAAGGCTCTTGCCACCCCATAGTGCCTTTTTAGGCAAGGCTCAAATTCTAAACCTACCACCCTAGAACACAAAAAGGAAAAAACTAAGGGTAATGCTGCTCAATGCCAGAAGTCTAAATCTCAAAATGCACGCACTCAAGGCCCTTCTCAGTATGGAGAACATCGATGTCTGTGCTGTGACAGAAACCTGGTTCAAGGCTCCTGAGAGCACCCCAGCGCTATCAGGTTTTACCTCATATCATGCGTTCGCCCCAAAATCCGGACAATACCAAGAAAGGAGGGGGGGGTATCCATATTCATCAAGGACACCCACACCTCAAGACTGGTGGCAACGCACGATGCATCGGAGACCATCCAGGTGCAATTAACCATAGGCAAGACTGCTCTGCAAATTGTAGCATGTTACAGGCCACCCTCACAAACTCAGGAACCTCACATGGCCTTCCTGAAAACACTAGAGGGATAAATGTATCACCAAACACCATCATACTAGGTGACTTCAATTACCCTAATATAGACTGGGAACACTACTCAAGCCCAAACACCCTAGCCCAAAAGTTCCTGGAATTCATAAACTCAAATGCCATGGAACAACTAGTCACCATCCCCACAAGAGGAGATAACATACTTGATCTCATCATCACGAACATGGGAGCACAATGTTCAACACCAGAAGTATACCCCTCACTGGTGAGATCAGATCACAAACTAATCTCGCTGGAGGTCCTCATCCCACCCCCACCTGAAATAAAAAAGACCACAGTAAAGAACTTCTCAAAAGCCGACTTCACACTTCTAAAGACTAGTGTGGTCTCCTTTAAGGCCCCGAGCCGGTGGAAAACAGTACTCAAGCCGCTGAATCACTTACAAACACCTTCTATCAGCACCTGCAGGACTGCATGGATAAGGCAATCCCAAACAAAACAAAGACTCTTAGTACCAAAGGCAAGCGTCCAGTCTGGTGGACCCCAGCCATAAACAAACTCTACAATAAAAGGAGGAAGCTACTACAAGATAGAGCAAAATCCTTAAAAGGTAAGACACCCTTGATCACTATAAGTAAAAAACTAAGAGCTCTCATAAAATCATCCAAAGCAAATTTTGAGAGAAAAATAGCTAAAGACTCAAAAGACAATCATAAGGCCTTCTTTAGCTATGTTAGAAACCTAGGAGGAAACTCCCAGATTTGCTCAGAACTAGTTCAAAATGATGTGAAGATTACTGATCCTAGAGACATTGCCAACATACTGGCTGACAGGTTCAGTGCAAACTCCCCCCCCTCCCCCCAAAAGGAGAGATATCTATACCAAACGATTGCAGCCCCCCAAACATCTCCAGTGCCCAAGTGAGAACTGCTCTCTCCAAAGCAAAAAACACAGCATCCATGGGACCTGATGGTGTCCCCGGCTGTGTGCTCCACGAACTCAATGAGGAATTAAACCCACAGCTAGGACAGCTGTTTAATCAAAGTCTTACCTCTGGATACGTACCCAGGAGTGGCGCACTGCAACTGTGGTCCCAATTCACAAAGGCTGTGCCCGCACTGACCCTGGAAATTAGAGACCCATTAGCTTGACAAGCCTTATCTGCAAAGCCATGGAGAGGATCATAATGGACCTCATAAATAAAGACATAGGGAATTTGCAGACTTTGGAACCAACCCAGTTTGGCTTTGTCAAAGGCAGATCATGCCTTTTAAACTTGGTTGACTTCTTCGAAACAGTCACCAAAGCCATTGACGAGGGAAAGGCAGTCCATACAGCCTACCTCGATCTGGCTAAGGCCTTCGATACAATACCCCACTCGGGTATCATTGAAAAACTCATCAGCTTAAATGTTAACCCATACATCACAAGATGGGTTGCAAACTGGCTGAGTGACAGAACCCACAGGGTCAGAGTTGCTGGCGCCATGTCAGACTCAAAGCCTGTCACAAGTGGTGTCCCACAGGGCTCAGTCCTGGGCCCACTCTTGTTTGGCATCTACTTTTCCAAGTACAAGCAAACACAGGAGGGTTATGGCTGACAAAGTTTGCAGATGACTGCAAACTGGGCGCCATAGTAGAAAACACATCTGACACAGATATCCTTCAGAAGGGTCTCACAGAAACGGATAACTGGTGCCAGAGCCACGGCCTGAAGTTAAATGCCACAAAATGCATAGTCATACCCTTTGGGAAAAACAAGGTTACCCTAGCTACCAAATAGGTGGCAATCCACTGAGCACAGAAGAAGTTATCAGGGACCTGGGGACACAGGTTGATAGTAGTCTGTCATTCGACACCCATGTAGCTAAAGTAGTTAGGAAGACCTTCTACATTGCCCACCTTATCATGAAGGGATTCTCATCTAGATCAAGGGAGGTCATAGTCTCCCTTTACTCATCACTCATCAGACCAATGATTGAGTACAATGCCCCATTCGGGATGTATCTGACCCGACACTTGCAGCAGCTGGAGAGGCCACAAAGTTCCTCACCAAAAGGATAAAGGGTCTCAAAAATCTGTCCTATGCTGCCCGACTGAAAGAACTCCAGCTCTATTCAGTCGCCACCGCTTGCTCAGAGGTGACCTTTGCCTAACATACAAGGCCATGTCAAACCCAGATTTGATGAATATGCTTCACCTCAAAAATCTAGATCCATCAGAGCCACAAGGGCGGAGACTTAAACCTCGACACGGCTATTAATAGGACGTGCTGGAGGGATAGATTCATCACCCAAAGACTCCCTATGCTGTGGAACAAAATCCCGGTACATGTGAGGCAGAGCACCTCGCTGGCCTTGTTCAAGAGAAATCTTGACCAATGGATGGGAGATCGCAGATATACCCCAGGGATTACCTCAGTGTCACTGCTCGACAGAGGCACAGCAAAATAATGGGTATAGTTCCCCATACTAAAGGGGTGGCGTAAGCCACAAAACGATGGGCTAGGCTTGTAAATGCCCTCGGGCAGATAGCCTAGTATGAACCTATGAACCTATGAACCTATAGGTGTCCCTCAAGGTTCAATCTCAGGCCCACTACATTTCTCAATATTTACAAACAACCTCCATATTGCAACCCCAGAAGCCTCTCTCGTCCAATATGCAGATGATTCGACAGTGATATGTGCTGCTTCCTCTATCCAATAAATTCATCATTTAACACAGCAATCCTTTCTAGCAGTAGGGACTTGGCTTACAAACTCTAGACTTATTTTAAACCTCAACAAAACCAAATTTATGATTTTCCAAGACACTAAATCAGTCTCGCCCACTAATACTTTCAATAGTGTATCAAAAAATAAAACAATAATCTCACCATCACCACATGCAAAACTATTAGGTGTTGAAATTGATAGCAACTTAAAATCTGATGTTCACATTTCCCAAACAGTAAAAAAGTACACAAAAAACTTAGAACATTGTGTAGGAATATGCATTACTTCACTAAAAATACTAAAGCTACCATTGCCCAATCTCACTTAATTTCTACATGTGACTCCCATTTTTACAAATCTAAAAAAAATTTGAGCTAGCAAAACTTGAAGCTTGTTACAAGATAGCCAGATATACTACATACTTACCATCTACAGCTCATCATTGTATATTACTCAAAGAACTAAAATGGCTAGAGCTCCCCCACCTCCTTCAATAGCACCAGTTAACCATGGCCCATGAAATCCTTAATGAACCTGAAACAACACCAGCCCTACAAACATTATTTCAAACTCATACTACAAACAGAACACTGTGCTCCACTAACAAACACCATATAAAATTAATATAGCCAAAAATCAGGCAGTAGATTTGCTTTTCTCAAATTATATAGGTAAGATTTGAAACACACTCCCAGACAATATTACATCAGTCACATCACTAGCCCAGTTTAAAACAACACTAAAAACACACTTACACAATAAATGGCTGTGCCCATGATCTACCCGTGACTAATCTTTCCTTAATCTTTACCTATTATTATGCTACCATTATGGCTGCTACATCTGCCTCACCCACAGACTAAGCTAATCTAAACCTCTTTACTCTAAGATTATACGATACTCTGCCTCAACACAACAAATAGCACACCAGATTTAGATGTTTCATTTCTTTTCAGACTATACCCAGGTACAGAATGCAACACTGATATCTTTATATATGTACAGCACTCTTTCTCTAATTATTCTTCAATGTTTTTGTTGTTTGGGTTGTTGCTTAATACCCATCATGTGTTACTTACTCTTGTTACTCTAATCTACTAGTTAGCTTTTAACTATAACTGTTGTTCAAATGGTGTCGTAGAGAGTTTGTTAACATACTGTCCTATGTATAGTACTATTAAATGTATTACTGTATGTTTAATGTGGAGCTTTTCTCCCCGGGCCTCCGCTGAAAAAGGACATGTGTCCAATTGGACTTTCCCAAGAAATATAGAAGAAACAAACTGGTAACCACGAAAATATCTGCAACAAATGCAAGGTCCATAGATTTTATTAAAACACAAAATACAGCTTCCTGAATCAGAAAGCTTCCTCAGAGACATTTTAAAATAGCGAGACAGCTTTAAATAACAAATCAATCAAATAGCAATAACTAGATCATGTTGTCAAATGACACATTTTACATCATCAAAACTAATAAAATAAATAAATCAAATTAACTAATTGAATAATGTGCAAGAAACACAACTTTAACATTCGGGTAACACTAACCCTCAAATAGAAACTGTGGCACATCTCTGTGCAAGGGAACTGCATTTGAATAAAAAATGTAAACCCCACTTGTCACGTAAACAACATTCACAAGTAAGGTGGCCAAATTCAAAGATGTCAAGAAACCAAATGTTGTAATCAGCTAATGTTGTCTGCAAATTGTAATTAAATACAACTAGTAAAAACAAATAACAAAATAATATTATAGTTGTAATTACAATAAAATGATGTACTGGGACATAAGAATTATCTCTTATGAGATTTTAATTTCAAAAGTGGTGTAATATTACAACTTTCATTTAAACCTGGGGTACAGAAAGCATTCATTTTGAGTTGCCACAAAAGTTCAGGTTCAATGACACAGGGCCACCTCTATAAGATTCAGGTAGGTGGTCAACACCCATGAATAGGAATGAATGGCCAGGAAATGAACCAATATGTTTGGCCAAAGCATTCTCGTTGTTGCCAATTCTAATGGCGTAAATGTGCTGGTATATTCTGTCCTTAAACCTTCTATCGGTTTTACCGATATAGAAGCACAATATGCTATGTAGATGATGGATTTAGTATTACAATCAATAATAGCATATTTTTGTTAGTATTGTTACACAAAAGCCTCCTGTTTTTATGTACATGCAGTATTTTCAGAAGCCACATGCAAACGATCCTTTAATTCTGGATGTAACAGTATCAGCTGTAAAAGAATGCAATAAATCTTTGATATTTTGTCATGTGTGGTTTTTCACCCAGTTTTTCAAATAAGGAACTATTATTATTAATAAGAGCCCAGTTCTTATAAAGAATATCACATATCTGTCCTGAATCAACATTGTATGTCGTGATGAAACTACACGAGGCCACATTCGTTGGTTCAATTACTGTGTTAGACACACTTTCGTCAACATTTCCAATAGCTGAATAGGTAGAGGACAACAAAGGTTTAAAGAAACCCCTAGATCTTTTATGACAAACTTCATCTATCAGGTCGTCTATCAAAGTGTTAGGGAGTCTTTTAAAACTCACATTCACTATAAAAGTCTTCCAGCTCACTACACATCCGGACAGCTCTAACAAGCTGTCCTTTGGTCTTAGTGGATGTGAGCTGGAAAAATGAAGAAATGAGTTAATGTAAGTATCCTTCCTGTAAATAACAGAATTAAGTAAGTTATTCTGATTATTCTTTGACAGTTTCACATCCAAGTAGTTGATGACCTCCGTGTTGAAGTTATAAGTAAACTTCAAGAAGGTTGTTGAACTATTTAAGAACTCAACAAATTTTTCTGCTTCACTGGAATTTCCTTTGAATAATAGGAAAATATCATCCAGGAATCGAGTGTAATAGGAAATTCTATTGTTCCACCACCACACCTTTCTTTTGGATGTAAACTTCATGTTCAAACATGAAAAAATTTGATGACAAAATGATATCTAAGATTTCTGTGATGTTATCAATTAAAGCCCTAACTCATTTAGAAGGAGCTCGATCCACTCACATGCTTCAAGGTGGGGTATAGATGTGTATAAGTCTACAACATCTATAGTTAAGAAATTATTCTCCCCTATTTCCCCATAGTTGTTTATGTCAGACAAAAATGACCATGAGTCCTTGCAAATAGTTGGTATTTGTTCAACGTATTTTTTCAACAAAGAGTCAATAAACTTAGAGCAAGGGTATGTTACTGAATCCAATTAAAGAGGATCCCCAAGGTTTTTATGAACCTTGGGGATACCAAACATAATAGGTGTTCTAGGGAATAGAATGTCAAGATATTTATAAATATCTTGATCAATTCTACCATTGATATAAAGATCATAAAGGTAGCCTCTAATTCTTTTTGAACTCGTATTTAGCTCATTAACTGAAGCTTTTTCATAGGATGTAGTTGATAACACTTTCAACATACGTTCACTGTAGTCTTTTTTCTCAAATATTACCAATCCATTGTCTGGTTTGATAACCCGGATATCTGCAAACCGTAGTGAACTAAGGGCTGATAGTTGTTCTTTTGTAATATTAAATTTATTGACATTATAATTGTTAGAGTTAATCATATGCCTTATATCTAATAACATTTTAAGTGTCAAATGCAGTGGTGGATTAAAAACACTTGAAAGTCTTAACCTATTCTCACTTAAAAATTCAGTACCATTGAAAATCAACCCCAAATTTAGTTTTCTAGTGTAACATTTGAGGTCCAAAAGTACTTTAGCTACATCACATTTCTTAGAAGGAGTATTCCCTAATGCGAGCAACTCAATTAATTCAGGTTCTAATTGCAAACTTGAAGAATTGTAAATTAAAAAGTCTCCTTTAGAATTTGAAACAATATTAGGGTAACCAAGTGAGTTAGTAGTGTCACTGGTTATTTCCAACTCTTTTTCCCCCTGTATTGTTCCATCATCTACATAGCATATTGTGCAAAACCGATAGAAGGTTTAAGGACAGAATATATTAGAATTGGCAACAACGAGAATGCTTTGGCCAAACATATTGGTTCATTTCCTGGCCATTCATTCCTATTCATGGGTGTTGACCACCTACCTGAATCTTATAGAGGTGGCCCTGTGTCATTGAACCTGGAGGTACGTGAACTTTTGTGGCAACTCAAAATGAATGCTTTCTGTACCCCAGGTTTAAATGAAAGTTGTAATATTACACCACTTTTGAAATTAAAATCTCATAAGAGATAATTCTTATGTCCCAGTACATCATTTTATTGTAATTACAACTATAATATTATTTTGTTATTTGTTTTTACTAGTTGTATTTAATTACAATTTGCAGACAACATTAGCTGATTACAACATTTGGTTTCTTGACATCTTTGAATTTGGCCACCTTACTTGTGAATGTTGTTTACGTGACAAGTGGGGTTTACATTTTTTATTCAAATGCAGTTCCCTTGCACAGAGATGTGCCACAGTTTCTATTTGAGGGTTAGTGTTACCCGGGTATTGCATGTTAAAGTTGTGTTTCTTATTCAATTAGTTAATTTGATTTATTTATTTTATTAGTTTTGATGATGTAAAATGTGTCATTTGACAACATGATCTAGTTATCGTTGTGATTTACTGCTATTTGATTGATTTGTTATTTAAAGCGCTGTCTCGCTATTTTAAAATGTCTCTGAGGAAGCTTTGTATTTTTGTGTTTTTAATAAAATCTAGCGCTGGACCTTGCATTTGTTGCAGATATTTTCGTGGTTACCAATTGGACTTTCCCAGTAAACAAATGTAAAAATAAAATAAAATAAATAAAATATGTATGGCTAAATGCCATTGTTTATTTAGCCTGCCTTTTTGTCCATATTTCATGTTCACAGACATCCTGATTTTCATGAATGCAACATGTTATATGTTATACTGCTTAGTAATCTTACATTGCTGTAAGAGATCTGTCTGTCTATTGAGTATGATGACAAGAAGGTCCCACTCACTCAGCTGCCCTGTCTAGGAGTCAGGTGCTGCACAGAAGGCCAGGAAAGACTTTCAAAAGACTAGCATTTCAAAAGGGCCATTTCTTTCACAACATCCTCTTATGGTTACATTTTTCTTGTCATATACCTCTTCATTAATTATCAGAGATGATATGAATTTCATTCCCAAGCAATCCCTTGATTTATTTTACAGTAACAATTACTCTGCCTGGCAAATTCTTGTCATTTGTATAATATTGAAACTTCATTCTTGAAATTTAAAATCAACTCCAGTGTTGGTATGTGACAACTGGCCAACATGTTCTTTCCTGTCATTAGTTCGGTCTCAGTGGAATTGATTTTACATACTCCTGATACAATTTTGACTTCTGTCCTTTTTTGTTTTTGGTCTGATCGTGTCAGTAGATTAAAAGCTGGGAACATAAATCTTTAGTATTTCTTCAGTTGGAGTCAACTTGTGACATGATTTGTTTTCCTTTTTCTGTTTAATTTCACATCTGTTTTTGTAGAAGAGCCCTTTTATATAATTGCGTTTTATATTTTCATTTATTTAGTTTTCCTGAGAACAAATATTAATTATGTCAGCATGCTAGAAGTTTCTTTAATGAATTACAGTGGATATAAGAGGACTGTGCACAAAAGATGCCCTCTCAGTTTTTCAGATTTGGAGCACTTTTCAAGGAAGAGTGGGCAAATATTATCAAGTCAAGATGTGCCATGCTGACAGACTCCTACCCAAGAAGACTGAATAGTGTAATTAAATCAAAAGGTGCTTCAACAAATTATTAGTTTAAGGGTATTCACACTTATGCAACCAGCTTATTGTACCTTTTTTATTTTTTATATATTTTCTCCTAACAGATTTGTTTTTCAATTGAATTGTACAGGTTATAGATCACATTAAAGGTGGGAAAAGTTGTGAAATGATTTATTGTGGTCTAATTTTTTTATATCACAAAAACCTGGCATTTTAACAGGGGTGTGTAAACTTTTTATATTCACTGTATGCGAGCATGCCAGAAGTTTCATTAAAGCTGTGTTTTAATGTACTTTTTCCACATGGGAATTGTTTATCCTATTTTGGTGTCTTTTTTTTTTTTTTTTTTTTTTTTTTTTTTTGTAATTAGCATGCTTGAAATGAAAACTGAGCCTGCAGATACCAACAACTGTTTTAAACTCTTGTAGATTAATTGGCTGCAGTTTGTATTCAGTGTATCTGACCCCAGTCATATTTTGTTAATTAAGAACTTTGGATGGTGTGGCACATATGTACAGCTGTATCATTGCTGCCTCACAATGCGTGGTTAAAGTTCTCATACAGGGTGCCTTGTTTGCACAGTCTGTATGTAATCCATGTGGCTGCATGGTTTTCACTAGCAGATCCAACTTCCTACCATGTCCCAAAGATGTGCTGTAGCTGAACTGGCAGTCCTATAAATTGCTCATAAGTGTATGTGCTATGTGTAAATGAGGGTATGCCCATCCTGGGATGGGTTAGCATCCTGTCTAGGATTGCTTTGTGTCAAGTGAACATTAGGAATGGCTCATTCTCTGTCATGACCCGGAAATGGATTAAGCAGGAAGTTGGAAACTGAAAAAGAATTAGAGACTGATAAAGGATGAACTTTGGATATCTAGCATTTATATGAAGCCAATTCCCAGGAGACAGATTACCCACAGTCCATCCCATCAGAGTAATACATGCCAAAATCCAAATCATCTCATCTAAAAGAAGAAAAACAACACAAATGAAATTAAGCTCCTATAACTTACATGTAGGGGCTTTGTCTAGCAACTCCATGTTTCTAGTCTAGTTGTAAAATTGCAATTTCTGCTGGAGTGATGACACAGTAACAATCAGTGACTTTCTCCTCAAAGAATTCTCATCTGACAAGCTACAATGTTATGGCAAGGGTGTTAGCTGCTATTTTTCGAAATACATACTATCTTGAGCTTTTCAGTAATTCCTCAAAAGTTATATGAGGCTTCATAGTTTGTAACTGATAACATCAATTGTCCCTCATTCTGTTAATGGATCCATAAAAAGTTCCTTTTTTCAAAAGTTGAATAAGGGGATACCAGTAATAATAAATGCTGCCAGTTTTCAGACTTAGTGCTATTAAAAACAAATAAAAAAAAAAGAAAAACATGGCACTGTTCTTATTAATGAAGATCAGAGAAATATATCAGTCTCCTAGCTAACTGCTTTCTGTGAAAGTCATGAAAGCTACACTATGCAAAGTAGGCACTACGCAGATTGTTTTATTTAATACACTTTTTGTGGCTTTGCTGTAATGATGGACTTTATATATGTAGGGCACTCATTAAACTGTATAGTACATGGACTGCCCTGGTTGTTTCTGAAATCAAAAGAAAAATAACATTGTTATGGTGAAGTTTATATGTCAGAATCCAGCTATAACAATTTTTTTAGCAAGAGTTTTTCCATACGAGCATTGCTGTTAGAAGTAAGTGAACCTTTCACTGCAATGCAGATGGCGATCGCTCCAGACCTACACTGGAAATCATCTAACAGTTTGAAAAGATGTAACTCTTCTCATGCTGTTACAGAAATGGCAGCCAGAAATGAAGTGCACCTGTACTCAACCAGCAGCACCTGACTGCTTCACACCTTTAACTAGTACTATAGTAAAGTGACTACAAAGCATTGTGATTGATAACTGATCAGAACTATTTGTTATATGCTCATCATCATCATCACCCTGCCTTTTCCTCTTTTTCTCCATGCAGTCCCGGTATTTTGTCAACTGTTGCCAATCTGGGATCAGATATACTAAATACACTATCTTCATTCAGTGCCAGTCTCCTACTTTCTTTGACAATCATGCCTGGCTACCACACTCATTACACGATTCTCTTATCCTGTTCTGTGTTTCCTGATATGAGCATCCAGGTCCTCTGTTATCAACACCAACTCATTTTTTCCTGATTTGTCAAGTCAGTCCTGCAGCTGCTGCTGCCTGAATATAGTCCTTCTCATCATCACAACCTTCCTGTGGGACATAGGCTGAGATTATGACAAATACCAATCTTTAGACTGGAGTCTGATTAACATGAGTCTGTCACTAGTTGTGACAGCACCCCTCATCACCTTCAGAAGACTCTGTCTCACCACAGTGCTCAGCCATCTAGTTCTCAATATAATTCCTCTCACCATAAGTCTCTAATTCTTACTATTCTACCATGCAGCACTCTTGAACCTACTCCACTACCTCTCCAATGTCTCTCAGCATTCTGTTTGGGACTGAGTCAAAGGCCTTGCTGAAGAACAGATAGAGCACATCTACTGGGACTTCCCTGTCAGGATCACTCCTATCTCAATTATAAAACTGAATTAGTTTTTTTCTGACAGCTCTTTCTGGACATGAACCTGAATTAGTTGTTGTTTAGGAAATTGTCCTGTAGAAATGCTACATCCCTCCTCTTAAGATTCTCTCTGTGACTTTCTCTGCTACTGTTGTTAAACTAACAAGTTGTAATTACTCATATTTTCTGTGCTTCTGTCTTACACAAGAGTAAACACCTGCTGTCTTCCGGTCCTCACACATTTTTACACAAGCCAATGATCTGTTGAAAAGCTCCGTTAAGATTTTACCAGTACACTGACCAGTTTTCTGAGGACTCTAGAAGACAATCCATATGGCTGTTATGCATTTTACTCCCTAAGGGCAGTCAACTCCCTCTCTACCTCTTCTTTCTCTATTCTGATGTCTGTGCACTATTCCCTCCACTCTGGCTTGCCTCCGTCCCATCATGGCATCCCATTCTTGCTTTTCTTTATAGAGCCTGAACAAAGTAATAATTCAGTACCACTGTTTTTCACAGTCTTCTGAGGTATGTCTTCCATCTGCCCAGCCAAACAATCTAGCCTTCCTTTCCTCCACTGTGCCTTGTACAAAAAGCCTTTCTTTCACTTTGTTATCCCTTCTGTGAACTCCTATTCAGTGTACACCTTTGCTACCTTCATCATGCTTTTATCTTTCTGGTAGCCCTCTTGGACTGTTCCTTCTCCATAGGCCAGTTCCTTCATTTCACCTCCTGCAGGCTCTCCTTTTGCTCTTACTGTTAGTTCTGTATTTACAAGTAGCTACATTAGTCTTTTCATCTTTTTTCCTCTCCTTTATACCTTTACCTACAACCCCCAATAGCTCATCCTTGACCAATTCCTTTAGCTTGTTTATTTCCTCAGTTTACTCCCAGTCAGCAATGTCATCCATGAGCCTCTGCTCCAGTATAGCATGATCCACTCTCCAAAAGTCCGACATCATTATTTTTGAATTCTCAGTCTTCCCCTCCTGTGAACTACACAGTAAGGCATAATTGCTGTTGACTAATGGTGACTTAGTCCAGACAGCCATGACCCTTTTCATCAATTGGGGCCATACAAGTCTATCTCTCCTGTGCACACATGCACCATAGGTTCATAGGTTGGTACTAGGCTATCGGCCCTAGGGCCTATACAAGCCTAGCCATAACAATTCCCTGGATATTTCTTCCCACAAGATTTACTTCCCTGGACCCCTGTCTAGCAGGGTAACTGACTTGATCCCCAGGGTGAATTTCCTATCTCCCATCCAACTGGCAAGGTTCCTTTTGAAGAGGGCCAAGGAGGTGCTCTGCTTGACATGTATGGGCAGTCTATTCCAGAGTTTGGGGAGCCTCTGGGTCAGGAACCTATCCCTCCAGCATGTTGTGTTCATTGTGATGACAAGGTTTAGATCCCTGGAGCGTGGGGCTCTGAGGGATTGGATTTCTTTAAGTGGAGCATGTCCAACAACTCAGGGTTTGACATAGCCTTGTATGTTAAGCAGAGATTGCCTCTGAGTAGACAATATGCCACAGAGTATAGCTGGAGTTTTTTTAGATGTTCAGCATAGAGCATCTGCTTTAGGTCTGTGATTATTTTAGTGAGGTATTTCTACGGCCTTCCCAGCTGTTGCAGATGTCTTGTGAGGTACATACCAAATGGAGCGTTGTACTCTATAATAGGTCTAATGAGGGATGAGTACAGTGGGACAATGACCTCCTTTTTTTCTGGAGGAAAAGCCCTTAGTGATGAGGTGTGCCACATAGAAGGATTTCCTGACTGTTGTGGCGATGTGGTTATTGAAGGTGAGACCACTGTCCACCTGTGTCCCTAAGTCTCTCATCACACTTTCAGTGTTTAGTGTACTGCCACCTATGTGGTAATTCATGAATACATGGTGTTAAACCCACTAATGATCCACCTTAAGCAACTATCAGTCTTTCTCTACCTTGGCACATGGATTCTCAACGTTTGCTGCTGGCAGATTCAGAATATCCCATGAATAACACCTGCTCTTCCTACCCCATTCCTTTCACACCATGAATAATACCTACTCTTCCGACCCCATGCCTTTCACACCATGAATAATACCTCCTCTTCCTACCCCATGCCTTTCACATGATGAATAATACCTACTCTTCCTACCCCATGCCTTTCACACAATGAATAATACCTACTCTTCCTACCCCATGCCTTTCACACCATAATACCTGCTCTTCCTATCCCATTCCTTTCACACCATGAATAATACCTACTCTTCCTACCCCATGCCTTTCACACCATGAATAATACCTCCTCTTCCTACCCCATGCCTTTCACACCATGAATAATACCTGCTCTTCCTACCCCATTCCTTTCACATTTGCCTCTTCTACAGTCTTAAATTATCCCACTTTGATATGTTTTTTTTGGAGGGGTGATATATGTTGTATCAATCAATCAGCTCTCCCTGCTTCCTCTGTCTTTATTGCCAGGCACTTAGCTTAGGTTTTGACCCTGTCCACTTACTTGTCCCATTCTTGTTTTGTTTTTTTCTCTCTTCTCTTATCTCACATCTAAGTCTCTACTTTATGTAGATAACTACTCCTATTGAATCACTCCCCTCTGCATCATATCCTAGTCCCATTGGCCTACCAACAACATCCAGCCTTCCTTCCTGTATCCCTGATTTCATATCCATTATCTTAGTACTACCTAAACTCCTTGCATTTTACAGAAATGCTACCCAGCCACAGCTGAGTGAATCTGGGAGGCAACATCAAGGACAGGGAGGGTGGATCCAGCAGTTTTCCTGTGGTGAAACTAAGACCTACTCAGCTGCCATGATCAAAAGGTGGTTAGATGAAGCCAGGCTGGAGGGTGGCACAAATTGCTTACTGGTAGATGCATAGAAAAGTGGAAATCTCACTGCTAGGGTGATCTGCAGAATTACACAATGACCATGCAGCAGACAGAGTAGGATGCAGGTACTTGATAAATACAGATGAATGAAGAAAACTGCTAACATTTAGGCTTAAAAAGAATTAAGAATGTATGGTGATAACACTAGTTAAAAACTTCATTCACTAGAAATGTGGGCTTTGTAAGTTTATAACAACCTATAGCAATCCACATGCAGACAGGTCTATCCAGGGTGACATCTGAGGGAATATGGAAAAGACAAAACTGTTTTCCAAAATAAGCAAGATTCAGTCAGATGACCTAGAAGCCCTCCTTACGCTAAGGAAGTTAAAAAGGTCAGCACTATTCTTCCTGATATATTTCTCACCTTGCTGGAGAATGGGACTGGCATATGTAAAAGGTGGATTACATATGGGATCCCTTGGAGAAACATTGATTACTCTCCTACCCAATCCTGGAAAGGGCCCTTATCCCCCCAGAAGCTAGAGACCAGTCTTGTTTATAAAACTTTCCAAAGAGCTCAGCTAATTTTCTGACTCTGAGATTGATCATCATTATTATGGAGGCTGGTTTATAGGCAATCATGTTGGCTAACTAATGGTGCACTTTGACAAGACCATTTGTAATGCTATTAAATGCAATGCAAATTATACATCCCCAGCCACAGATGCAATACTATTGGGCTTCAGAAAAATAGCTGAAATTGTAAAGTGGCTATTTCTTCAGGAATGTTAAGTAACCATAAATGTCAAGTTCTGTGTCCCAACATAAGAAGAAAAGGAACCCCTACTCTGAAGTTTTTCAAGATTCTGACCGGGGAGAGGGGTGCTTAGCCTGCTTGGAGTATCTACAGTCTCCTGTGTATTATAATACTGACAGTTAGGGTTAGATTTTTGTCAGGAACCCTCATAGAAGATGCCTGTTTTTAGGAGACTACTTCAGTGGGAGAATACTTGTGATGGGAGGACATATGCGCTGCTCAAACTACATATTTTGAGTGCCTAGGGTTGGAGAAGCATCCCTTTAGTAGTGCAGACTTTTGAGGATGACTTGGAAAGTGTCTCCTTGGAGCAAGATTCCTCTCTCTCAGCTTTCAAGAAACCAGTACATTTCTGCAGTAGTTCGGGAGTGGCATAAACAGTTGTACAACAACCCTGTGGTGATCTGTTTAGGTGCTTTCAGTTGTTAAAAAGTGGCTTGTAATCTGACCATGCATCCAAACCAACAACAAGGAGAGCAGTTTACTTGATAGGTTTGGGAAGAAGTTTTACATCTTGGATATTTTAGGTATTAATGATATTAATTGCCAAACTCATGCAATTCAGTATAAACATAACATCTTGAAATAAGTGCAAGAGATGGCTCAGGACTTAACTAATGAGGTTGTGAGAGACAAGATTATTAGACTTAGAACCAGCTTGGGTTAGAGCACTATTAAATGTGGTTATGATGATGCAGATCCACCTGTCAAGAGAATCCAAAACAAGTATAGTTCATAGGTTCATAGATTCATAGGTGTTTACTACACCAATGACCACAAAGGCCTTTTTAAGCCTAGTCATACATCCCAAATCTCTGACAAGTTTTACTACCCCTGATAAGTGTAAGCAGGGTCTTGTGAAATTAGTAAGCAAATGTAAAATAAAGTAAAAGAAAAATAAAGCACCACACTGGTAGTCAGAAGAAGGCATGGCTGGCATAGAAAAAAAAACTGACAAAAAATATTAAAGAAAAAGAATTTGAATGCCCTGGACAAGTGGAATATCTTTGGTCCACCCTATCAAGAAGCATTTCGCAAACTTGAGAACGGAAAATCTGCAGTCAAGAAAACCATTATTTCATTCCCCAGTCCCCAGATATCACAGAAAGGTCCTCCAGCTGGTAGCAAACCAAGATGGCAGGATACAGTAGGAAAGAATAATTTCAGAAAAAAAATAATAATGACAAACCTTGAATGAGGCGTGGGTCTAGAACACACAAGTGAGTTAGAATGGGAGACTCATGCATATTTGTTGGTGGCTGTTAATCTCCAAAAAGGAAAAATAAATATGTTAGGGATTGCTGTTTCCTTCACAGCCAAGTTTCCAGCTGATGTTCTCCATGTGGCTGGAAACCTGGCACATAGGAGGCATCTGGATCACGCTGATTGTACTGGAGTAATTATTTATTATTTGTTTGTTTATTAATATGTCTTTACCAGGGTAGTGCACTGATCTCAATGGACAATTTGCATGCACAGCCCAGGTAAACAGGATCACATAATCACATAAGAATTATATTTACAGATAGAAGGATTTGCTAAAAAAAAAATATATATATATATGTATATATATATATATATATATATATATATATATATATATATATATATATATATATACATACATACATACACACACACAAACACACACACACACACACACACACACACACACACACACACGCACACGCGCGCACGTATACATGCTACATATACTTATTTACAGATGCAGTATATGCTACAACAGTTCATGCCATAACATGGATTTAAAAATGGAATTATGCTTAACAATGCTTTACTGGTAAAATGTAGTCATAATAGCTGAGATGGCTTATGCTACAGTAATAGCAGCAGACCCTAATAGATAGTAATGGTCTGTTATTCAAGTATATATGATTGTGGTGAATATCCTTACACAATTATATATTTTAAATTATTCTGAAAATATGCTCACCCCAGACATAAAGATGTGTCTTATGATCCATTCAGAAATTCTTTAGTTCTGTTATGGACATTTCCTTTACTGAGACCTTTTCTAAATGATTTTCAGATATTTGCTGTAATATTAGTTTTGGTAAGGACTGAAGGCGGCATACTGGTAAAGTGATTGCCAGTTCTGCCTAAGAGTCACAGTGCTTGGATCTCAAGTTGTGTTGTTGACTGGGGTGTCATCTGTGCAGAGTATGCACATCCTACGTGTGTCCTGATACAATTTTGAGTTCTGTCCTTCAGCTTCCTCTCACATCCCAAAGACATGCTATATGAGAATTTGTATTCCTCTCTACTGCCTGTAGGTCTGTGGGTTATCTGTAACTGAGTGTGTGTGCCCTGTGATGGACTAGAGACCCATCCAAGATTAGTTTCATCGTCTTGTGCCCATTGAAGTCTGGGAGAGGCTCCATCTGCTCTCTAACAATGTACTGGGTTAAACACTTAATGAATTAATGTAAATAATTAGTCTTTTCATTGGATTTCGCACTCTTTTTATCTAGACTTACAAATCCTTTCTCAAGTTTTTTGTTTAGAGCATAATTAACTATTTTACTTTGCACACACACACACACACACACACACACACACACACACACACACACACACACACACACACACACACACACACACGCCACACACGCACACACTATCCTGCTGTACAGCTATGTCATCTATAAAAATCTCTTTGCTACAAACCAGTAACATTAACGCAAACTGTGTGATATCCCCTATGAAAAATTTCTTATTTGGGATAGTTTTGACTTCCTGAATTCTCTTACTTATATTCTTTGTTGATTGGACCATGATGACAGAAAGCCTCACGGTTTAAATACATTTAAAGCAGAGTTACTTAGATCATCTGTGATGCCTCTGAATGGGCATATAGCTGTGTGATGTCCCCACTCTGGGCCAGTAATCAAGAAACCTGAATCCTTACCACTGGCACTGGACAGGGTCATTCACTTGGAACAAAAAATGGATACACCTAGTATTTCCAGATGCAGCTCTCTGCATCAAGCACAATTTCCCTGAAGAGCACACAGGGAACACAATCAGTCCGGCGGTCTGGATCTCTCTATCTGTCTCCCTCCAGGTTCCCAATAAGACTCCCCCACTGGATCAGCTGTGGAGTTGAGGCCTCAGCCGAGTGTCCAAGCCAAGTTTTCCAGCACCTTCTCTGTGAAACCAGTGCTTCGTGTCCCTGCTCCAAACAGCTGACATGCACACTCATTGACATTTGATTTTCACACACACACACACACACACACACACACACACACACACACACACACACACACACACACACACACACACACACACACACACACACACCTGGGAAAGGCTGGCACAGATTTAGTAGCTATGCCCCATTCTACCCAGACTATAAGATAGTTACACCACCACCAGAACCTCCACAACCAGCTATTCTAAGGCTCTTGAAAGCATACCCAATTATACTGTGTGAAATTAATATTAACAAAATGGTAATACTGACCAAACAGCCAGGCTTTCAAGAGTGGCCACAGTGTCACCAATAGATGTAAGTACTCTCAAGGGCTAAAATATTCTCTACAGGACCAGCCACAATGAAAAGGTTAAATATATTTAATAATAAATAATAAAATAATGTGAAAATGTGGAATATCTATTTACAATAAACAACAGAGTTTCAATCACAGGAAATTAAACATAACACAGGTGGACAGGTTCACACAGCTACAGAAAAACAATACTTAACTAACCTCACTATATTTTCCTGAATGATCTAAAGAATTATTATTCCCTGATTACTTACTAGAGCAAGGCAAGATGAAGTAGGTGAGGGGTCCTTCTCTGTCAGGAACCAAAAATAGACTGCAATGAGACTTCAGTCTCACCTAGTTTTAAAATATCATTTGTAGTGATGGATTACAGAATGAAATCATATACATCTGGTCATCTGACTTCTAGTTCCCATGCAACCCACCTCCCCCAGCTAGAAGCTGTCAGGATTTAGCAGATATGTGTCAGTAACTGAAAATTGGTGACATCTAGAAATAAAGAGGTTATAGTGCCCCTCTACTCATCACTCATTAGACCCATCATAGAGTACAATGCTCCATTTGGGATGTACCTCACAAGACACTTCCAACAGCTGGAAAGACCACAAAAGTAACTCACCAAAAGGATTACTGGTCTCAAACATTATGTCCTGTGCAGCCCAACTGAAAAAAACTCCAGCTGTACTCAGTGGCATACCGCTTACTCAGAGCTGATCTACTCCACCTAAAGAAATCTAAGTCACTGCAAGCCACATGCTCTAGTGAGCTAAACCTTGCCACAACAATAAATAGAACATGCTGGAGGGATAGATTCCTGTCACAGAGACTCCCCATGCTTTGGAACAAAATTCCAAATTACATCAGGCAGAGCTCCTCACTAACACTCTTCAAGAGAAACCTTGACGAGTGGATGGGTAACAGAAAATACACCCCTGGGATCACTTCATTGGCTCTGCTTGACAGAGGATCAGTTAATTAATCAATGGGGTGGCGAAAGCCGACACACTCTGGCTAGGCTTATAAATGCCCTCGGGCAGATAGTAAGTACCTACCTATGAACCTATGAACCTATAATACACACACACACACACACACACACACACACACACACACACACAGAGCTTGCTAAGACTGCTGCAGCTCCTGCAAGTCATAAAACAATTTCAAACCTCCATCCTTCTAGAGAAGCAATTAGTTCACCCCAAAGACAATCAAGAAAGCTTCCAAGTACAGACTTTTTGTCTCTGGCTACATTGAGAACTGTAAGATACAATCTTTATGGCCTAAGCCAGGTAAATTAATTTCCAACTATTTTCAAAGTTAGGTGAATTGAGATTAACTTCTTCAATTCCAGTATCCTCTGTTAAAACATATATATTTAAACAGTTACAATAATACATGCTTATTTCTTTTTCTGTCCAATAGAGCACACTGTTGGTACATTTTTAACATAAGCAGCTTTACAAATGCATTTTTCAACCTAAGCATCTGTGCAAATCAGTTTGATATACAAATGACATATAATTCTTTACATACTTCCAGCTAGCTGTGCTGGCATATGTTACACATCCACTGCCATACTTCTCCAGGTATAGCTGGCAATACCTCACATTGTCACAGGCTGTTTACTTGATCTTTAGTTCAGTGAAATAGAGTTCCATGTACGTGTGCACTGCACTTCAAAACAGCTACATTTCAATATGAAACTCTGTAAATGTGTCAGACTTTTACAGGAATGTTACAAGCGGCTTTTAATACTTTTAAGAGATTATAAATCACAAGGACAGGAAAAAAAGTGTTATGTATTTCATTTAATACGAGAATTGTGTGAAACTGAAATATATAATTTAAGATTCTTAATAAATCTGCATAAGGCATCATTATAGTGAAACAGTTTTGTAATTATCGATTATGGGAAGAATCATAACAGAAATAACCAACAGATTTACTCAGTGCACTTGTTTTCTTGTTCACAGCTTGCACAGAATTGAATGGACCAGAATACTGCAACGGTAAGTAAATACTCAACTGAGTTCTGAATTTAAAATCTGGAGCTCAAGGCAGCTTAATGACATAAAGCTCATGCATTAGTGTTTGAAATATTTTTTATAAAAAGCATAGTTTTACATGTACAGAAGTAATGGTGTGTAAATTGTGATATGAGTGATATGTTTGCCTTTGAAAGCAACTTAATTTGCTTATTGAAAGGAGGGTAGCTAACAGTACTTATATTTCATGTCAGTTAAGTGCAGTGTTTGAATGCCAAGTTACAAACTCAAGAATAGATTTATCCATCTTATTCAGTAGGTCTTTTTGGAAATATTGAAAACCACACATTAGCTTTTTTACCCATATGTACGCAGTCATTTGATCACAGTTTAATGTTAGGCTGGGCTGTCGTTATCTAGGCAAGGACGGTAAATGTTTCTAAAGGGAAGCATATATTAAACTGGAGCTGCAATTTTCTATCTGTAAGGAACTGTCATGGATTTTAGCATCTAAATAATATCACAGAATTACAGAGCATGTAATGCATAAGTTAAGCAAAGTAGAGCAGATGAGCCAAAAATGATCCAGGTGAACAGAATAAGTTTCAGCCATATGACACAAAAAGCAAGAGTGCATGGCCCAAGAGTGCACTGGAAGGTCATCAGACGAGAAGTGCCTAAATGCATGCATGATGTGGACAGTAACAAAATAGTCATCTGTGTTCCGTGTGATACATGAGATGCTGTATTCATTCCCAATGACTGTGAGAACCAGACATTAATCCACAAAATTTACATGATCTGTAATCATGCTTCAATGTAGCAAGTGTTTTTATATTTACTAGTTTCATATTTATCTTGGTGAATCTTGTAAAGTATAGAGTTATGGGTTCCTTCTGTGATTCACGCATCAACCTGATCTCTTATCTTGTTTTCTTTAAACAGACTGCAGAAATTGGGAAGGAAGTGCAAGAGAAACTTGTCGAAAGAGTGAGTTAGATATAATATAGTCTTGTGTTTGTCCATGTCTGTATCATATGCAAAAATATAATTAATACCTTTTTGGAAGCCCTAAGTAGTGTATGTAATGTTTTACATGAAAGTTTTTCTTGTCCTGAAATGTGACTGTTCAGTGATGCACAAATCACCAATGTTAAATAGTAAAATCTGCATAACAGAAGTGAAAGTAACAGTTCTCTGATAAAACCAGCTACAGAATTTTTTTTTCAAATGTATTCAAGTTTTAATATCAGGTTTGCTTACACATGTAAAATATTATTTTCAGTCTATCAGAAAGTAATATTTTCTATCATTAGCTGATTATAGATAGTACCTGGCATCATTAGCTGATTATAGATAGTACCTGGCATATTGCATTTTAAATGCTAATCACTCTTTTCCTGCCACGAGGATGTTTCCCACATTACTCATCAAATCTGAAAATGAATGAGGGAGGTTTTTAACTGTCAAGTAAATGAAAGCAGGAAAATCCACCCTAATGTAATGAGTACTAGTACTTTTCCTAAGTACAAGAATGAAAACTTGGGTCTAAAGACTGTAACCTTTAAATGCTCGCCTTGTTCCACATACACAAGCACTCTTTTATTAATACCTCATCTAGGAAATGTATGTGTGTATGCACATAAATATGTGTATGTATCTTTGTAAGTACACACACAAACACAATACGCATTCACAAAAGCAGATACGTGCATACACACAAACACACACACACACACAAACACATATACAAAATGTAACATCATGGCTGCAAGTTAATTTAATGTTTCTGCAATATGCAAATAAAAAAATACTGTAATTCTTAGTTAATAATTTTTAAGTACTTTACAGTTTGTGGGTTTCTTTCGGTTTTGCAGGACTTCCTCTTATGCAACTTAGATGTTTAGAATTTCATTCAGTTGTGAAAGTTGCATCACATAGAAGAATAACTGGTGATCTGCTCCTTGGAACACTTTTGAAATGGAAATCCCATACTTTTGTATCAAAAAATGAAGTACTGTTGTCTGCAGAATTGAAATTAGCTCAGTTTAAGACCCAAGTCACTGTTACTCTAATAACGTCAATACATAAATGATGGCACTGTTACTCTGTGTTAAATCCCTTGTTTGAATATTGTTATAGTCAGTGATATAACAAGGGTATAATACAATACAATAATCTGCACAAGGGTGACTTACTGGTAAGTCAAGTTGTCTGCATACACAAGTCAAGGAGGCAGGCCTAAGGCTCGTCATATTTAAGCAAGCAGCATGGCCCCACTTGACAGATTCATCAGCAGCTCAGTAGAGAAGATGCCAAGATGGAGCTGACTGGCAGCGACTGTTTGAGTAAGTATCGTCTCACCGCTGTTAGCTTTCCTTGTTTTAGCACCACAGCAGTTGTCTTAGGCGTGCAAGGGCTTGGTATGTTTAAATAAAAAAAAAAAAAAGAGTTAAAAATAAATAAAAAAAGAGAGAAGCTATACTAATGTTAAAAAAACAGCTATAGCAGGAACAATATGCAGTCTTAAGGGGCTAGATAGTATAAGGGTGGCTGCTATAGCTATCTACTGGCCAGCTTTTCGCAGAATGGCCAGATTGTTGCCTCATATTTTGTTCTGTTCCACATAAAATTTGTGTTTTTTTGTCAAATCACTAATTACTAATAATGACATATATTTAAGTGTCAGTCTCCATATGCTTCAAAAATGTATTCCAAAACAAATGCTGTTATTCTTGTAACTTTTGTAAGTTTGTAAGAACAATATTTAAAATGTGTCCCTATTTTTGGGCTGTTAGGTTTTATCTAGTATCTGTGAGCTGTTCATTTAAGGTTTTGGTCCCCAGCAGATGTCTGGCTTGAAGCTCTGGGTAGGGACATACATGGAATTTTAGCATTTTATTTACAGAACAAGTATGCCATAACAAGCCTATTATTTGACACTTTTGAGCAATGTTGCAAATGTCCCTGATTTGAGGTGCGGTGCCCTCGTTGTTTGAGTTTTGTATGTTCTTTTTTTTTTTTTTTTTTTTTTTTTTTTTACAGCTTTGTGTTACAGTATATTGGCAACAATGGTACTCAGAAAAAAGCTAGCATTCCAGGCATGTGAACATGGAGCCAAAAGAGTAAATCTTATAAAATCATCAAAACGGCTCCTGCAACGCTGCGTCATTGATATCTATAAAATACCTGTGTTGAGTACCATTGTTATAAAAGCAACAAAATGGCTCACCTAGTGTTCTTCTCAAATAATTCTTTCAAACCACGAAAAAAGAAAAGAAGGTAAACGATGAAGTTCTGATGAAGTCCTGTTTTATATGTAAGGGACAAAGGTACTTAACTAATGCCTTTTACTGGAATATTTGAATAATAAACTTAAATTTTAGGATCATTTTACCTGCTATTCTTTACTCATGGTTTGGAAGAATTATTTGGGAAGGGCACTATGTGAGCCCTTTTGTTAATTTTATAACAATGGTACTCAACATAGGTATTTTACATATATCAATGACAAAGTTTTGCAGGATAAGCATGTGCAATTTTAATTACTTATGGTATTTGCTATTGCAGAAGATTTTCAGGAGACAAAGTAACTCTTTAATGTAACTTATTTAGTTAGACTTTATTTAATTTTTGAAACTCAGGACAGCAGGGCTGTTCCTGCTGGGATGGATAGCCAGCAGGGTGTGTTTGTGAGGATAGATTTGTTATGCTTTTATTATCATGGTAACCTTCTTCTATATTGTGACCAGTTGGCATAACAGTTAAGGTCTTTGCCTCCCATGCACAAGGTTCAATCCTGACCTCTGACCAATGCCTGTTTGGAGTTTGCACATTCTCCCTGTGTCTCTATGGGATTTCCCCCATGTCCAAGAAACATGCAGAGTATTTCTATCTCAAACTCAACAATGAATGGAGCTGTAGGCAACAGCACACACTCTATATGGTGCCCTATAGGGGGAAGAGTTGTACAGACCAACCGTTTTGGGCATCTACTGTGGTTTGCAGTATCCTCAAGATAGGAGAACATGGATCACAGACTGTGCACCATGGCAAGGCTAGCCACTCGATGGTGTAAAATATGGCTCTAGGTGATTCGGTCATGTTGACTAATGTCACCAAAATGGCATTGGTAGTTACCGGTGAAAAGTGGGTTGAGGACCTGGCCTACCCTGACCTACACCAGGGACCCTTGCTAATGGTGGGTGGAGTATATGTGCCCCTACTGGCCATGGTGTGCATGCCATAAAGTCCAGCAGCCCTGGGTCAGTAAGCTGCTGACCAGCCGGTGTCTAGTTGCCCAGCCTGGGTTACCTGGGATATCTCTGTTGAGCAAAAGCTGGGCGTAAAACCAACAAACCAACCTCCCAAACATAAACTGTGAATTGCTATGATTAATGTAGGTTCACTGACATGATGCAGCTTGGAAGTGGATGACATGATGATATGGAGGAGGCTGGACATCCTATGCATCCAAGAGATGAGATGGAAGGGCAGTGAAGCAAAGCCACTTGGCTTGGGATCCAGACTCTACTACTCAGGAGGGAGACAGGCTAGAAATGGTGTAGGAATTGTGGTGAGAGAGAGGCTTCAGAAGGCAGTGAGGGATAGACTCATGGCAATTACCAGTGTAATGACAGGGCAGTATTCATAATCTCAACCTATGCCCCACAGCAGGGTTGTGATAGTGAGGAAAAAGAGTGCATTCAGACAGATTTTGGAGGACCTACAAGATAAAGCAGGGAAACATGAATTAGTGTTGATAAGGAGTGACTTGAATGCACATATCGGGACAGACAGAACAGGATATGAGGACTGCCTGGGTCCACATGGATGGGATAACAGGAATAAAGAAGGAGAAGCCATTCTAGTCTTCTGTCTGGCAAATAATCCCCAACAGTTCTGGTCTGGTATAAATAAGCTCCTTTCCCCAGGTAACTCCCGAACACCCACCCCACTTGATGCAGATCCAAATACTCCCCATCAAACTGCCAATACCTTCAACTCTTTCTTCACTGAGACTATACAATCTCTAGCTACTCAACTTATCTCAGAAAACTCCAGCCTTCCCATCAACTTACCACACTCTTTATCTAAATTCAAACTACAACCCATCTCTACCTCTCTCATCTATAAACTTAACTTAAGCCATGTACTCCATCTGCTGACCAACTTCCTTCTCAATTTCTCCAAAAAGCAGCTAAGGAAATTGCTTATCCTATATCTATCCTTATAAATAGGACAATCCAGGAAGGAACCATCCCAAATATTTGGAAAATCTCCCACATTATCCCCTTACATAAAGGTGGGAACTCCAATGATTATTCTAACTATCGGCCAATTGGTCTCTTATCACCCCTAGCAAAAATTATGGAAAAATGCATTCACAAACAACTTCTATGCCATCTCTCTCAACACAACCTAATAGCACACTGTCAACATGGCTTTAGACCATCACATAGTACCACTACTGCCCTTCTATCCTTCACAGATACCATAAATAGAAATCGTAACAAAAACCTCCTCTCATCTGCACTTTTCATTGACCTCTCTAAAGCTTTTGACATGGTTAATCATACCCTCTTAATCAATATTCTGGAATCTCTTTCCTTTGATTCTCTAGCCTTAAAGTGGTTCAGATCATACCTCAGCAATAGACAACAAGCAGTTCTCTGGGAAAATCAAGTTTCATCCTTTCTACCTGTTACCATTGGGGTCCCTCAGGGATCTATTCTTGGTCTACTTCTCCTTATTTATTAATGATCTCCATGTAGCAATTCCACAAGCCACTTGTATTCAATATGCAGATGACTCCACACTAATATACTCATCTACCTCTCAATCTAAACTATATTCTCTTACTCAAGATGTCTTCAACACTGTAGAAACATGGTTTACCAAACGCTGTCTCCTTCTCAATGCTAAAAAAACAAAACTCCTTCTCTTTACACCCACCACTAGGTCTTCCACATTAGACTTTTCAATCTCATCAAATAATGGAACTGTTATTCTCCCTGATACTACCACTAAACTTTTAGGTATAACCATTGATAATAATCTCTCATTTGATTACCATATAAACAACACCATTAAAACAGTTAACAGAAAAATAGGCTCCTTATACAGAATAAAACTCTTTTTAACCTCAGCAGCCAGAGCCAAAATTGCCCACTCCCATCTAATCTCAACCCTCCTGTATGCTTCACCTATATTTACCAACCTTAAGAAAACCAACCTTAACAAATTAGCAACCTCCTATAATAATATCACCAGATTTGCTACTGGCAATCCCTTCAGAACCCATCACTGTACTAATCTTAGACAACTAAATTGGCTCGAATTCCAAAACCATCTGATTATCCCCCAACTCACAATTGCCCACAAGTTATTTTACCAGCCCAATAATACCCCTATACTCTCAAAACTTATAGTCCCATATAATAATCTGAACTCCCTACGTTCTTCTAGCAAACCTCTTGCCAGTTTAACAAAGTCTAATAATACAGCTGGTGACTCTCTATTTACCAACACAGCAGGAAAACACTGGAACCTACTACCCACTGAACTAACTCTAACTACATCCTTACCACTCTTTAAACAAAACCTTAGAAAATACCTTCAAATGCACTGGCTATGCCCTTGTAGTAACCCTGACTAACCATCTTCTTCACCCCTCTTTCTTCCTCTTCTTGCCATACTTCCAAACCTTTACATGCTTTTGACTTGTAAATTAGACTGACCCTATTTAAACTCTAATAATCTTAGCTTTTAAATACTACTACCTCATATGATCTACTGTATATAACTCTTACTATTCTGTTTTGAGCTGTCTTAAGCTATATTCTGCTCACTGTACTGTTTCACAAGTGTTTTTATCTATGGTACATAACTCTTACTGTATTATATTCTGATCTAAGTCTCTTAAACTTTACTCGATATATTGGAACTTTTCTCAAGTGTTTTTATCTCAAGAATGTAAATCTACCTGTTTTTATTTTTATTTTGTTTTGTATTCCTTTTTTACCATGTAACAATATTTTATACTTTGTATATCTGTGTGAAGCTTTTCTCCCCGGGCCTCTACTGAAAATGGAAATATATCCAGCTAGACTAGCCTGGTCAACAAATGTAAAATAAAAAAATAAATAAATAAATAAAAATGGCTTGATAGTAGCCAACAGATGGTTCACAAAGAGAGACAGTCACAAGATCACATACAAGAGCAGCCAACATGCAACTCAGGTAGACTTTCTCCTAGTATAGAAAAGGCACTGGGGTAGAATCCATGATTGCAAAGTCATCCCCAGTGAAACGGTCGGTCCATAGCATAAACCACTAGTTACCACAATCAGCTGCAAGCAGTGGGCAGAGAAGGCTCAAAGGTCAACAGACACCAAGCTGAAAATTTGGAAGTTGGCTGGAGAGAAAGTGCAACAGTTCAAGTTATTACTGAGGGCACTAGCACCCCAAGAAGAGGAGGAAATAGGTGGAGTTTGACAAAAATGGCAGCGCCTAAAAACAGGATGTGTTAGGACTACAGAAAAGATATGTGGCCAAGCCAGGTATGGAAATAAGGTACATAAATAAAGCTGGTGGTGGAATGCAGAAGTCCAGGAAGACATCAAAAGAAAGGAGTGCAGGAAGAAGTGGAAGATAGAAAAGACTGACTAAGCTAGGAAGAACTAATGGTTGGCTAACAAAGAAGCTAAGAAAGAAGTTGCAATAGCAAAGAATAGGGCATTAGAGGCACTCTACCAGCTTCTGAAAAGTGACTCAGTAAGTGGCACAAAGAAACTACCTCTGGTTGCAAGGCAAAGACAGAAAGATAAAGAAGATAGTCAGACACCCTTCATAAGGGATGCCAGCAACAACCTTTTCACCAGTCCACAGGACATAAAAAGGCAAATTGAAGGAGTATTTCCATCAGCTTCTGAATGAAGAAAACCCCACAGAAGCTGTACTGCTCCAGAAACAGCCTACAATGAGAGAAGAAGAAGAGCCCACCCTAGAAGAAGTAAGAATAGCACTAAGGAAAATAAAGTCATGGAAAGCAGCAGGCTCAGATGAGGTCACAGCAGATATGATAAAGATGCTGGGTGAGATAGGGGAGAAATGGCTCCTGAGGGTACTAATAACATTGTGGAGAGAAAGGCATATCCCAGATGACTGGAGAATAAGCATACTCATGTCAGTGTACAAGAACAAAGGGGACATCCACAGCTGTGGGAAGTACAGAGGCATCAAGTACAGAGGCATCAAACTCCTATCACATTGCATGAAAGTTCTGGAGCGGGTGATTGATAAATGGATATGCAGAGTAGTAGAATGTAAGATGGGAGACAAGCAGTTTGGATAAAGTTCAGGATGAAGCACAACTGACCTGATGTTTGCAGTGAGACAGACAGTTAAGAAGAAGCCAGACATGAAGAAAGGGTCCAACTGGGCATTCCTAGACTTGGAGAAAGCATATGACAAAGTCCCAAGAAAGCTGATTTGGGCAGTACTGCAATGGTTTGAAGTTCCAGAAACATTGGTATAATTAGTGCAGTCTATGTACAAGGACCCAATGACTCAAGAATGAGCAGTGTTCGGCCTCACAAAGGGGTTCCCAGTGGGTGTACACCAGGGTTCAGCTCTGAGCCCACTGCTGTTCATACTAGTGATGGACTACATTAGCAAACAGGTCGGAGGAGACAGATCAACAAAGCTGCTATATGCAGATGATGTGGCATTACAGGCAGACTCTAAGCAAGAACTTCAGCAAAGGATAGGGGAATGGAATGCAAAACTGAAGGCACATGGGATGAAATTAGGCACAGGTAAGATGGTGGTAATGGCAGCAAACTGGGGCAATCAGAAGAAGCTGAGAACAAAGATAGAAGGGAAGATAGTGGAACAGGTAAACAGCTTCAGGTATCTGGGAGGGATGGTTGAGGAGAAGGGAAATCTGAATGAAGAGGTCAAAGCTAGAATCAGAGGGGCTGCAGCCAACTGGCATAGAGTATCAGGTGTAGTCGATGACAGAAGAATGCCAAAGAAGCTGAAACGTAATGTGTACAAGACAGTGGTGCGACCAGTACTACTGTATGGTACAGAAACCTGGGCAGTAAAGGCAGAACAGTTGAAGAAGCTAGAGGTGATGGAAATGAAGTGTCTGAGAAGGGAGGTAGGATACACACTGTAAGACAGATGAAGAAATAAGGACATAAGAGCAGAAGTCAAAGTAGCTTCAAATGCAGAAAAGATCAAAAAGAACAGATTGTGGTGGTTGTACTCAATGATAGGTCTGATGAATGCCAAATGCAGTGGAACAATGACTTCCTTGGACTTAGATGCCATACCTTGTTTATTAGTTGCGCAACATAGAATGATTTCCTCATCACTCTAGACACGTGATGGTCAAAGGCTGGATTACTATCTATGTGTGCCCCTAAGTCACTGACTACTGAGTCAACTCTAATGGATGTGTTGTCAATATGATAGCTACCAGAGATGGATTACTTTCCAAAAGATACTGTTATGCATTTCTTGGCATTTAGTTTTAGTCCACGGCTCTGACACCAGTTGTTTATCCATGTCGACCCCTCCTGGAGAACATTTGTGTCAATGTGAGATTCAATAACAGCTCTTAATTTGCAATCATCTGCAAATTTACTCAGCCAGAGACCACTGACATTGGTCCTGACTTCTGTGAAGTAAATGCCAAAAAGAAATGGTCCAAGGACTGATCCCTAAGGGACTCCACTTGTGACTGTCCTCTTTGTAGAGGTGGACTCCCCAATTCTAACTTCCTGGGTCCTATTTGTGAGCCAGTTGGCTATCCACTGGGTGACATACGGGTTTGTACCTAACCTCCTGAGTTTGTCAACAATGCCTGAGTGGGGTATTGTGTCAAATGCTTTGGCCAGGTCAAGGTAGGCAGTGTGAATGATTTTGCCATCATCCATTGCTTTGGTGACCTTCTCAAAGAAGTCCACCAGATTGAGTAGGCATAAATTCCTCTTGACAAAACCAAACTGCATTGTGTCCAGTGTCTGGAGGTTTACTATATCTCTACTGATTATGGCTGAAGGTGGCAGGTCTGTGTTAATGGTCACAAGTGTGGAGGAATTGCTGACTGTGGGGAGGCAGTTATTTCTATCAATAACAGCTAGACAATTTCAATTGAGCTAGTTTGCAGCCAATCTGTCTTGTACATGGTTTTGTAGTTTTGTGGTTTCCTCTATTAGCTGGGGCATCAAAGGCTGTAGTCTGATGGATTTCATTGCTGTGAGGAGGTGTAGTGTGAGAAAGGCACAGGCATTCCAGAATACGCACAGCAGCATTTCATTCTCCTGTTCAGTGTAACATTTTAGTCATGTCAGGCATGAATCTACTTAAGGTTTTAAGCATGTAAAGGGTTTACAGTCTGGAACTCCGCAGCAGCAACAGGGCATCCAGGATACAAGGCGTTAGCACTTTTCAGAGTCTGGATTTTCTACAGCTATCACACTTTTTTTCTCTTTAAAAACTCTCTGTTTTTAGATTCCACCCTCGTACAGACTTTTAAGGATAGGTGGCTTTGTCTGTCTCAGGAAGTGCAAGGTTTGCTTTCTGACTTAGAAGCTGCACAGGCAGTACTGCAAGGGCAAAACTCCAGAAAGAGACTGGCAGTGAATTCTGAGGAGGAGTCAGTAGTTGGATCTGCTCTGGAGCAAGAAGGGTAGAAGGAAATGCAAAAGAGACGCCTCAGATACAAGGGTCACCCCTCCACACCCGCTGGAAACTCAAGGTAATGACTCCTGGGAGAAAGCAAGGGCAAGCTTTAATGACAGAGATCAGTCTCTTGAGTATTGTTTGGATGAGTTTATCAATTCATTGCCAGAAGAGGGGAGGGTTAGACTGCTTAACCTAGCCTTAAAATTAAATTTTTGTGCTTTAGCAGCTGTTGGTCCTGGTGAGGAGGAGGGTCAGATTTTGGGCAGGTTGCACCCCCATCCTTAGCTAGCTTGTAGAAGGGGTCCATGGAGCTCAGTGCTTTGAGGAGTAATGTTCCACCTCATCTGGATAGCTGTGTTCTCCAGTTTTTGTCTTCTATGGCTATATTGAACCTTTCAGTTTCTAACTCCAGAGGTCTCACATTATGGCACACACTCCCACCAGAATTAAAGAGTAGACCCTCAAAGGAGTATTTGTCAAGCTATTTGACTAAG
Organism: Protopterus annectens; assembly: GCF_019279795.1. Lineage (NCBI taxonomy): Eukaryota > Metazoa > Chordata > Ceratodontiformes > Protopteridae > Protopterus > Protopterus annectens. The sequence goes on from NC_056746.1 coordinate 18,125,728, forward strand.
TGGATACCGAGGGAATTAAGTGGATTTTGGACGTTGACAGTTCTTCTGAAAAGAACTTGATGGCAGCATTAGCTGACATTGGGAAAAAGGCCTCAGCCAGAGTAGTAGTTAAGAACTGGGACACTTGGTCACTAGGTTTTATGGTGTTCATGGGAGTGATTAAAGAAAAGGACCCTAGACAGGCTGTGCCCTTACCAGCTAAAACTGCGACTATCAGGGAACCATGTCTAGTCAAAGGGGGGGGGGGGTTAGCTGGGCAAATTATGATCAGCATTTCAGGAAACGAAAACCCAGAATGATACCACAGTACAAGGACAAAATGATTGACTTCAACAATTGACTAAGCTTCTGGTGTCATTCTAAGGGGATCCAGTATCTGTCTGCCTGGGATGACATGATCGACAGACCACGATGCTTTGCCAGAGATGGCCTGCACCTGTCACCCTTGGGAATCCAGATACTGACTAAGGCTCTTGTCACCCCTATAGTGCCTTTTTTAGGCAAGGTTCAAATGACAAATTCACCACCGTAACAGGTACAAGCAAGGAAAATCTGAAGATAATGCTACTCAGTGCTAGAAGTCTAAACCTCAAAATGGATTCACTCGAAGCACTCCTTAAAATGGAGAACATCAACATCTGTGCAGTGACAGAGACCTGGTTCAAGGCCCCAGAGAGCACCCCTGCATTACCAGGCTAAAATTCATACCACACCTTTTGGCCACCTAACCTTGACTGAAAAACTAAAGGTGGAGGTGTATCCATATTCATTAAGGATATCCACACCTCCAGGCTAATTGCTCAGCATAATGCATCCGAGATTATCCAAGTGCAACTAACTCTGGGCAAGACCGCAATCCAAATTGTAACTTGCTACAGAACCCCCACCATGCCCCAGGATTCCCACTCCTCATTTCTTGATACACTGGAAAATATTAGGGTACAACCCAGCACCCTAATAATGGGAGATTTCAACTACCCCACCATTAACTGGGAAAATTACTCGTGTACTAACAGTTTTACTCAATGTTTTCTGGAATTCATAAATTTCAACATCTTGGATCAACTTATCCGCACCCCCACCAGGGGCAGCAATATCCTAGACCTGGTTATTACCAACATGGGGACCGGTGTTCCACACCAGAGGTCAATTCCTTGTTGGTCGGATCCGACCACAAGCTAATCAGCCTAGACATCCACATCCCGCCCCCACCCCCCGTTAGAGAAACCACCATAAAAACTTCTCCAAAGCCAACTTCACGACACCCATGCAGGTGGATAATAGAGGTACAACTGCTGAATCCTACACAAATGCACTTTATAAGCACTTACATGACTGCATGGATCGTGCTATCCCTAACAGAACTAAGATGCTATCCTCCAAAAAAAGGAAGCCAATCTGGTGGTCCCCTGTCATAAACAAACTCTACAACTGAAGAAAGAAACTGTTGCAAAAAAAGAGTGAAATCCCATGACTGGAAGAACTCCCTGGTCAGTCTCAGTAAAAAGCTAAGATCCCTCATAAAATCCTCCAAAGGTAGTTATGAAAACAAAATTGCCACTGATTCTAAAGACAACCACAAAGCATTCTATAGCTATGTCAAGAATCTCAATGGCAACACTCAGATCTGCTCCGAGTTACAGCATAATGGCACTACATATACAGAGCCAACTGATATTGCCAACATCTTGGCAGATAGGTTCAGTGCTAACTTTACCCCCCCTCACCCCCTAAAGGGCCCATCTCTATATCGAACGAATGCAAAGTTCCTGTAATCACAGCTGCACAGGTGAAAGCCACACTCTCCAAAGCCAAGGACACAGCATCCATGGGACCTGACAACTTCACAGGCTCCATTCTACATGAACTACAGAATGAACCGGCACCCCACCTAAGCACCATGTTCAATCATAGCCTCACTTCAGGCTTTGTGCTCACTGAATGGTGCACAGCGACAGTTATCCCACTCCAAAAAGGGGGCACCACCATGGACCCTGAGAACTACTGCCCCATTAGCCTAACGAGCCTGGTCTGCAAGGCCATAGAACATATCATCATGGAACTTATAAACAAAGACATTGGTAATCTCCAAACTCTGGACCCCATCCAGTTCAGTTTTGTAAAAGGCAGAGCATGTCTCCTAAACCTGACTGACTTCTTTTAAGCACTCACCAAAGCCGTAGACGAGGGTAAAGTGGTTCACACAGCCTATCTAGATCTTGCCAAGGCTTTTGATACCATCCCCCACTCTGGAATTATAGATAAACTCACTAAACTAGGTATAAATCCCTATGTCACAAGATGGGTTGCCAACTGGCGCACTGACAGAACCCACACTGTGAAAGTAGCAGACTCCACATCTGACTTCAGACCAGTGACAAGTGGAGTACTACAGGGTTCAGTTCTGGGTCCTCTCCTGTTTGGTATCTACTTTTCTGAAGTACAGGCTAACACAGAAGGTCTTTGGCTAATGAAGTTTGCAAACTAGGAGCCATGATTGAAACTCCTAATGATGTGGACATCCTACAAAAGGGCCTCACTGAGACAGATGCCTGGTGTCAAAGCCATGGCCTCAAGCTCAATGCCAAAAAGTGCATTGTCATCCCCTTTGGTAAAAACTCTGTACCCATGAGCTACCACATATATGGTAGTCTACTTAACACCAAAAGTGTGATAAGAGACCTTGGAACACAGGTGGACAGTAGTCTCTCCTTTGATAATCACATCGCCACAGTAGTCAGGAAATCCTTCTATGTGGCACACCTCATCACAAAAGGTTTCTCATGCAGGAAAAAAGAGGTAATTGTTCCCCTCTACTCATTACTCATTAGACCCATTATAGAGTACAATGCCCCTTTTGGTATGTACCTCACAAGACATCTACAACAACTGGAAAAGCTGCAGAAATAACTCACAAAGAGGATTACTGGCCTCAAACAGATGCTCTACGCAGACCGTCTCAAAAAACTCCAGCTTTATTCCATTGCATATCACCTACTCAGAGATTATCTCTGCCTAACATACAAAGCTATGTCAAACCCAGAGCTGTTGGATATGCTCCACTTAAAGAAATCCCAATCTCTCTGTGCTACACGCTCTAGGGACCTAAACCTTGTCACCACAATAAACAGAACATGCTGGAGGGATAGATTCCTGTCCCAGAGACTTCCCATACTCTGGAACAAACTACCTATCTATATCAAACAAATCTCCTCATTGGTACTCTTCAAGAAAAATCTTGATGATTGGATGGGAAATAGGTAATTCACCCCGGGGATCACCTCTGTGGCTCTGCTCAACAGGGGCAAGGGAAAATTATTTTCTTGGGTGGCGAAAGCCACTGTACCTTTTTGGCTAGGCTTGTATAGGCCCTAGGGCCAATGGCCTAGTACCTACCTATGAACCTGTGAACGTATAAAAACCATAGACAAGGCCCTTAGGTGGGATTTAAGGCATGCCTATCTTTGGTTGAGTGCCATGTTAGATAAACTGGCCACCACTGAGATTGACAGCAAGGTTAGTAATAAAGGGGAAACAAAGTTTTGCTGGGCTTTTAATCACAGGAAATGCCTTTGGCCAGCAAGTATTTTCATCCATTCATGTTTAGGATGCGGGAAACGCCATCCTGCTTCCAGCTGCTGGCAGTTAGTTGGTAGGGTCAGAACTGGCATTTCTTCAACCCAATTAGAGGGAGGGCTTGGGGGAGTGGAGTAGCTCTCCCAGAAGTAAGCAGCCTTTCCGTGGTCACAGAGGGGCTTATGGCAGGGGTTTTGAGTGTTCTGCATCAGTCCCACTCCCCAGTCCTTTTATATAAATTGACCCAGCTATTGACAAATGATCCTGTCCAAAAGGCAGCAGCTGCTCTTATTGAAGGTTTCTGTAAAGGGTTTTCAATGATTTAATTTAATTTAATTTAATTTGATTGCTTGATTATTTGATTATTTGATTACCATATTAAAGAGAAGTTTTTTAGCATATATATATATATATATGATACCTGCAAATTGCATTACTATGGATCTGAAGAAGCGTGCTTGATGTACGCGAAAGCGCTTGTCCTCTAATAAATATTTCCATTTATTGTGGTGGTCCGTCTCCAGTGTTTCTACTTTGCATCTCTACACTTTGACTTTTGGAGCAGACCTTCAGGGAACAGCGACACTGTGTTTTTTACCATTTGTGCTACTTTGCTTTGTTTTGCTGTTTCCACACGATGGATGATACTACAGTTGAGCTTGACTATGTTCCAGAGAGACCTGACCTGAAGAGGAGATGGAATTTACTCATGGAAAAGAAAGATAACCCTTTTTTGTCCATGGAACTTTCAGCGACATGTATTTTGAATACCAATACTAATACTGACAATATACATGATTTTAATGTGGCACTTAAAGGCACTTAGAAGCCTGTCTTCACTTCAAAGTTGTGCCAAGAGGAATGAGAGTCCTCTGCATGCCGTCATATGGCAATAGCCACCCTGATTTGTTAAAAAGGTGGCAACAACTAAACTTAGACTTGAGCTATAACTACATGAATTTATTGATAGAATATTTCACTCCAACAGAAAATGAATTAAACAGCAAGGTAGAAACCTTGTATAATGACATTGTTATTAAATTTAAAGGGGCTATGTTTGAACAACGGCTCGACAATGTATTGCAGCAGACATCCTCCTATGGGGAGAGATTACAGCAGATGAAACTGCATAAATTACAGAGAGACTATCATGATTTTACTAATAGCCAAGTTTTTGTTTGGCCAAGGTATCGAGATAATAGAGACACTAACCAAGCGTCCCTTGTGATTGACTCAACAACAAGCAATAATACACCAGATGCACAGGGCATTTCCCCTTTAAATACAATAGCTGTTTTGGAGAATGCCCCTACGTCACAAACAGGAACTGCCACATCCTCTATACAGGAAACAGACAATACACCGCCACCGAATCAGTTGGCTTTACAACGTTCTATTGTACATAATTTGGGTGCAAAACCAAAAATAGCCCAAAGCAATATTGAGCATTTTTTACCGCTCCCAGTCTACAACCAGAGCGCATTGAGAGGCAGGTCGAACAGCAGAGGGAGGTCGAAGAGGAAGTACTCGGGTGAGCAACAGGACCGCAGAGGTCGCATGAGGGATGGAGCGACTTAATAGTTAACCTTTCTAATTACAAGTTATCAGAATTTGAAAAGAACCTACTGAATCGAGGACTTACATACATTCCTGCTCAGGTTAGTAATATAGCTGAGGTGCTCATTGACTTAAGACTTTTTATTCGCGCTATATCTTTAAAACTGTTCTTCGTTAAAAAGAACAGAACGAACACTGAGATCAGCAATGTTGATACTACTGTCTTTAAAAGAAAGAGCGTGTTTACGCCAGCACCTCCACCTGTGGCAGAATGTTACTTGAAAGCCTGTGAAAGTGAACTGTATAAATACTATTATGACTACAAACATACTTCAATGTTTTTTAATATGTACACTAATGAATGGGACAATATCTATACTTTAAAACGCGCTAGTAATTTAACGATAAAATCAGCTGATAAAGGAGGGGCTATTGTATTACTGAATACTGATATGTATATCAACAGTATGTTAGAGTTATTAAATGAAACAGAAACTTATAAATTAATTAGTCAAGCTGATCTTGAGAAGGTAGTTTATACAGTACATCAAGAGCTTTATGATTTTGTAATGTGCAGGCAGACAGACTATGATTTGTATCTGTACTTTTTTATAGAGAAACCAAAAGCACCTTACATCAAAGGCCTACCAAAAATACATAAGGGTATAATGCCACCTCCTATGAGACCCATAGTAGTTGGTAATGGCTGGGTCACTGAAACACTATCTGTTTATTTAGAGAAAAAACTCAGACCTTTAGTGACTGAGACCAGCTCTATATTAAAGGATACATATGAGCTATTAGACTGTTTGGATAGCTTCACTAATGGTCTAACTGAAGAATGCATTTTGGTTACACTAGATGTAAAGAATTTATTTACTTCAATACCGAACACTTTTGGGTTAGCAGCCTTGAGGTTTGTTATAAACAGCAGTCACAAATTCACTACCAGTGAAGAGATTCTATTATGTGCCATCATGGAGCTAGTATTAACCAATAATGTTTTCATGTTTAGAGACAAGGTATACTTACAGCAGTGGGGGATAGCCATGGGAACCCCCTGCGCGAATACCTATGCTAATTTGGTGATGCTGCACTGGGAGAAGACTCATCTTTTTAATCATGACAATTTTAAGAAGATAAGTCTCTACAAAAGATTTGTAGATGATGTACTGTTATTTTGGCATGGCACCATAGATGAGCTTCTCACTTTTATCCGGTACCTTGAATCGACCACTGAATTTTTGAAATTTACTGTCAACTACTCACATCACAGTATAGACTTCTTAGATATCACGATTATCAAGGATAAACGACATATTATTAACACCACCATTTTCAGGAAAGAATGCTGGAGGAATACATTACTTTACTATAACAGCATGCATCCCAGATTTATTTTTGACAATATAGTCAGGAGTCAGTTCACCAGAATTAAAAGATTATGTAAAACAGAGGATGAACTACATACACAAGGTGATTTTTTGGAAGAATGCTTTATTAACAGGGGGTATAACCCGGAGAAGGTACGCAGCATCAAGGAGAATTTCATTTATAAGGAAGTTGTCAAGAGCACAGGTATCAATACTCACAAACGTTACAGACATACTAAGAGAACCTTTGATAACTCTATAGTGAAAATTAATATGAGATATACTAGCGACAACAAACATATTAGAAACATTTTAACCAAGAATTGGCATATTCTTATGACTGACACAGAAATAGCAGATTTAGTAGGACCTGCACCTTCATTTACTTATCGGAACAGTAAGAACTTAAGTAGACTGTTGTGTATTGAACAGCCTAGTTTAAACAGAAGAGTTAGATCCAATAAGGACAAGAGATTAGGCACATTTCCTTGTGCAAAATGTAGTATGTGTGCTATGATTACTACCAACCAATTTTTTCAACATCCTACATTAGCTTTCAAGTTTGAACCACACTTTTTTGCAACTTGTGAAGACAAGAACCTGATATATTTGGCGGATTGCCGAGCTTGCAGATCCTTCTACGTAGGCATGACCACTAGAACCCTGAAAGAAAGGATACAAGAACATATTTATGACAGAAAGAAATGTGACACAAAAAATGCGCTAGCTAAACATGTTATGAACAATGTAGGACACTCCTTTGTTTTTAGAGTGTTACAAATTATTACACCTTGTGCTAGAAAGGGAGACACATTTAATGATCTAGAGAACAAAGAGTTATCCTGGATTCTTAGATTAAAGGCACAATATTGTCCAGGTCTGAATCAATATGTGAGTGTAAGAGCTCCCTTGAAAGGACGCAGTGTCAAATGAAGATATTTTACATAGAGCTTCAACGTGACATATTCTTCATTCTAATAGATCAGAGATGCTAGTTGTTTTATATCCCTTTTAGTTAAGAATACATTTTTCAGTGCATCATTAAGTTGTTTATTAATGGTTCATATCTTGACATCAGTTTTCTCAATACTTATCATGGACATGATCATGTTTTAATTTATAACTAGAATACTGCTTAATACACTAGTTTAATATGTTTATTTTATTTTATCTATGCATTTTATACTCATGATTCTTAACAGCATTTATTGGATTATACTATATGATATTATATTTATATATTTATATATTCATTTATTTATCATATTTATCACAATCTAGTATTGATATTTATATTGATATTTATATATATACATTCATACATATCTTTTACATCCTTTATATTTTTTATATATTTATATATTTATATATATGTATTTATAATAAAAAGTTTTTTATTAGATTATTTTAGTACATTGGTTGATAAGTATTAGAGCTAAGCACAGAATGAAGTAAAAAATATATATATTTTTGTCTCAAGACATATACATAATATCTATAAATATATTATGTTTGTTTTATGACGAGGTTTCATGTGCCTTTCTATATACTCTTGTCCATTATGAAAGTTGATCATCAGTAATACTTTTAAGTAATACTTTTAAGTTATTATACCTTGCTTAATCAGAGATGTGCAGGCAGTTTCTTGTAGATGGGAGGACAGATTCTGAACACAATGAGTTCAGTTTTGTTGAATGTCTTATTTTAAACTATTAAATGTCGTCATTAGTTGTTTCATTTTTTAGGTTTTAGATTCCTCAGATCTCATTGAGTTGTAATAATTATTTATTGCAGTGGTTAGTCTAATGGCCTGGGTACTTCCAGTGATTGCAACCATTTTACAGGTACAGCAAGAGTTCTGGTATGGGAGGATACTTCCAAGGCAGCTGGTTCACTGAAAAATGGCCAGAGTCTTGGCCAGAAGAGAGGTGGAGTGATATTACTTTCCTGGAAATCTTCCCTATCTGGGTGACTGTGTTGGTGTGGAAAGAATAGTTTCACAACAGTAGAGTATTCATTCATTCAAACAATGCTTCATTGTCCATGCTATCAACAAATGGTCCTCCAAGTCCAAATGGGTGCACTCTGTTATCAGGCTGTTAGTTTTGTTCATTTTAAAGATTAATATGTCTTTCTCTAGTGTGCATGTGTCTGGCCAGCACAGTCCTATAACTGATAGTCTTTCCCGTTTTCAGTTCACCAGGTTTTGCCCACTGGTCAAGAATGCAGAGCCAAAGGGCATGACAATTCCTGTGGAAGTTTGGTTAATTGGAGAGGAGTGGCAGCATCATTGCTGGCCAGGTCTTTTGCCAGCAATTCCAGAAAGGCCTGTTCTTAATCACTTCAGATTTTCAAGACTTTGTAGAGGTAATTGTCCTCTTGTCATAGAAACTGGAGTTTGCAGTTGATCCTTCACTTCTTACTGACCAGGACTTCCTTAGTAGATTTCCCTAAAACACTACGGGTGCACATAGCAGCTTTAGGATGGTTGGAATGTTTCTTGGGTCTTCAGGAAGTATCCAACCATTGGCTCACAGGCAGATTGCTCAGTGGCTGGGGAATATTCATGGGGCTTCCTGTGATTCCAGGAAGCCAAATGGGAGACACCTCCTTGCCATCATTGTTTGGGGCTCTTTTACCACACTACCTGATTTTTGCACCTTTGCTACATTAGCCTGTGTTGTTCACATCATTATATATGGGTGCCTTCCATACTAATGAATTACTAAACTCACTTTGTTGGGAGGACCTTGTTATTCTCAAATAATTTATTCTGATATGGGTAAAGAAATCCAAGATGGATCAGTCAGACAGAGGGCACCAGGTTTGGTTAGACAATGTGAAAGGGTTAGCCATTTGCCCAGTTCACTGGTTCAGATTACTGCACAGGATCACTCACAAGGGCATTAGGTTTGGCCCAGTTTTCACATGGGTGGGTGACAGACCACTTAGTTTAGCAGTGGTTAACCTAATACTGAGAAAAGCCATTGAGTGGCAAGGGATATATCTGCAATGGTATTCATCTCATTCATTTAGAATAAGACACACCTCTGACTTGATCATGTAGGGGCATTCTGTTGAGGTCATGCAAAAAAAGGAAGGTAGGTGTCTGAAGCCTTTTTGTCATACATCAGGCATTAATCTTTGTTTTTGTTTCAAGAAAGGAGGTCATCTGGCTGTTGTGGCATTATTTCTTCAAGAGAACTACAATCCAAGCTTTGGTCCAACCAGATGGATACTGAAGTTCCTTTGACCTTAATAAATGGGTAGTTCATTCATTTGGCTTTTCTGGTCTCCTATGGTTTCAGTTTTGGGAGATCTATCATCAAATCACAGCAAAGGAAACCTTGCCCGGGGTTTTGGTAATCTACCTCAGGGTAATGACCTGGCCCAGGCTCCTAATAAAATACTCTTAGCTAGAATACTTTCTGATATGCACAGGTTTCATTCGCTATATCCAAGCTTGGTTTTGTTCTGGTCATCCATCATACTGAGAATTCATCGGGAAGGAGCTAGAACGTCAAGTGCAACTGAGATTTCTAGGTGGATCATTAATCATAGAGTTACACAGACAGGTCAACAGATAGGATTCCAGATAATTCACTACAAAGATCTCGACAGCATGGACCATGATTTTTATGATAGTGACAATGTGTGTTTGAACAAACTTGGTTTCAATTTGTTTAATTTAGACATTATTATGGCCATTGATGAATACTTCAGGAAATAACACGGTTTTCCTTTAATGACCTGGAGAATATGGTCTCAATGCTGGCTGGTGGGGGGGGGGGACGACGACATGAGAAATGCTGGGTTGGAGGCAGCCTTATGGTGTCACCCCCTTATTTTCCCCACTATTGGTGCTCAGCCACCTCGAGTCCCCTTCAGTTGGCCAGAGTTTGACCGGTGGTCATATCAAGGGGGTGACACCATAAGGCATATTTCACTACCCTCCAAACCAACCATACTACTAATCCCAAACATTTCTGGAAGGGAAACTCAGCCCTCCTCAGCCCAGGCAAAGCTGAAAACCCTAGTCCTGACCTAGACACATCTGACACAGACTTAGCAATCAAATTCAACTCCTTTTTCATAGAGTCTGTTAGTAAACTAACATCAACCTTCACCAATAACTTAGGCACTCACCCTCAACCGACACCTATTCCTTCCTCCCTAAACACCCCATGCCCCCCAGCTCCACCTTTCTCCATCAATCCCATCTCCACATCAACTATAAAAAAACTTCTCCTAAAATTAAAACTAGGCTCAAATGCTCCTGATGAAATCTCCTCCTATTTCTTAAAATTAGCTTATGAAGCAATAGCCCTCCCCATCAGCATACTCATTAATCATTCTATCTTAGTAGGTCAAGTCCCCCAACTATGGAATAAAGCCTTTATTATCCCTCTCCATGAAGATGGCAACAACTATGATATAACTAACTTCCACCCTATCGCAGTCCTGTCCCCTATTTCTAAACTACTTGAAAAGTGTGTCCACCAGCAACTCCTACTCTATCTCATTAACCACCAACTTCTAACACCAACACAACATGGTTTTCATCCTGGCCATAGTACCTCTACTGCCCTCCTCTCCTTCCTTGAGTCAGTAAATAAAGCCCGTGATTCTGGCCTCTTCATATCCACTCTCCTCCTAGATCTCTCTAAGGCATTTGACACCATTTCCCACAACCTGCTCCTTACCAAATTCACTAAACTAAGCTTGTCCCCTTCCACTACCCAGTAGTTCTCAAGCTATCTCATCCACAGGCAGCAAGCAGTCAAATGGAGCAAGGCTTTCTCTCCATTCCTCAATACATCCACAGGCATCCCCAGGGCTCAATTCTAGGCCCCCTATTATTTAATATATTCATAAATGATTTTCACCATGCCATCTCAGACTCCACCCTCATTCAATGCTCTGATGATTCTACTATAATCTGTTCCTCCCCCTCGATCACCACTCTTAACCACCTTACACAAGCAGCTTTCTCCTCTACTGAACAGTGGATGCTTGATAGCCATCTGGCCCTGAAATAGTCTCCAATGCAAAATTATTAGGAATAATCATAGATGTCCAACTGAAATTTGATAAGCATCTTCAAGCCAATATCAACAAAATCCATAAAAAGCTAGGTATGCTCTACCGGCATAGTCACTTCATCTCTCCCTCTACTAGAGTCACACTAGCTAATACTTACCTGATCCCATCTCTACTTTATGGTGCAACTATCCTTTCCAACCTGCAATCCTCCCTTAAAGCAAAACTCTCATCTTGCTACAATAAAATAACCAAATTTGCACCAGGTCACAGAGCCTCCTCTCACCACTGCCTTTCCCTTCATCAACTAGGCTGGCTTGAGCTACCCAATTTCCTCAGTCATACCCAACTTATCCAAGCTCATAAATTGATCCACAACCCATCTCTCTGTCCCTCCCTAGCAAATACCTTTGAAATGCATAAACCTGACAGACTGTTAAGATCAAAGTCTCACAACTTAATCAAATTGCACAGACCCTTACGTCCAGCTGGAAATCAACTGATGTCCTTCTCACTAGCACGCTTCTGGAACTCTCTTCCAGCCTCCATCCACATTACAAATAGTCTCTCCTTGCTCAAAACCTCACTTCACTCATATCTAACCTCACAATGGATATGCTCATACTCCCACCCTACCTAATAACTACGACACTTTCCTCCTAATCTTCTAACCCTCCTGTAGACCCATTAATACCTATCTTACTTCTTTAACACTAGAAATACTAAAGAAAGTTAAACTGGCACTTTTGCTACTCCTTATAACAAATACTACCCAATATTAATCCAGATGTTTGTTCAAATATGACACTCCATGATGAAACTCATTGTAAATACCTATTTTCCTCCGACATATTTTTTCTTAGTTACTGTATTAATGCATAATTACATTTTCAATGTGTGACAAATGTGTTTTTTTAATGTGTAATTCAAATTTGTTCCTACTTTGTATTATGTAATCAACCTTCTGGAGCTTTTCTCCCCAGGACTCCATTGAAAACAGGCCATTTGTGGCCCAATGGATTATCCTGGCAAACAAACTGTGAATAAATAAATAAATAAATAAAATCTGGGTCAGAAATGAAGAATTAAAGGGCTTTTCCACCAGATTTGAGGTAGCTTGGCTCATGCACCTAGTCCTGTAGAGGTCAGATGGAACAAGCTTGATCACACCAACCAACTTAAGAATTAATGGTTAATGGTTAGGTTGATATGTTACATGTGAATTTACTGTGGCATCGTTAATGGTTGTCAGTAGTATTGTTAATAGAGGGTTACAAAGGCAGTATTGTGTGGTTATTGACTCAGCTCTGTTGACAAGGGTGACTTACCAGTAAGTTGCACTGTCTACAAGCACGAGTTAAGGGGGCAGGCCTATGGCTCATTGTATTTAAGCATGTGGCATGGCCCCGCTCAGCAGACTCATCAACATCTTGATGGCCCTTCCATCCTGCCCTTGTCGCAAAAGTTTTAGGCAGTGACTTTATGGCTACACCCCTCCATTGGTGGTCAGTGACCAGGACACTCCTTCAGTTGGCCTCAATTTGAACGGTGGCCATATCAAGGAGTATCAGGGTTGGAAAGGAAGAATTAAAGGTGTTTTCCACCAGATCCAAATAGCTTGGGTCATGCATCCAGTCCTATAGATCTCAGCTGTAACAGGCTTGGTCATGCCAACCAGCTTAAGAGTTAATGGTTAATGGTTATGGTTGATATGTTACATGTGAATTTACTGTGGCATCTTTAATGGTTGTCAGTAGCATTGTTAATAAAGAGTTGCAAAGTCAATACTTTGTGGTTATTGACTCAGCTGAGTGGACAAGCAGAATTTCTGAAAATATGGAGATGAAAGAAACAAGAGATGACACCAGTAAAGAAAAGCACAACAAATACACAGATGAACATAAGTGAATGGAAGAGCTAGGTAAACGAGAAGAAATTTTTCAGGTAAAATGATCAGATGGAAGAAAGGGGAGAACTACTGTAGAAGGAGAAGATGCAAGAGATGTACATGCCTGTAATATATGTACAAATGAGACTAAAAAGACAAAGTTAATCTTGATAATTGCATAGTGAGTCTTAAGTTCTCTCATGGATTATCTTTTTTTAGCCCTTCTTGACAAAGAGAGTAAATTCTATTTAAGTACATAATAATTAGATTAGGCTGTTAATGGTTCTAATGACTATCAGTCTAGTATCAACCTAAAAAGCTAAACAGCAGCTACATTTAGTAAAAGGGGATTCTGTTAAACAGAGGCACTGGCATGTAACCAAGGGTATGTAATTCTTATAGAAACCAGGCAGTTTGCTTACCTTGGATAAAATGTGGTAATGTCACTAATATAAAACTAGCTGCGGTGCTGCAGCGGTTAGCATTGTCACCTCACAGCAAGAGGTTCTCCTGTCGATTCTCGGCTGGAGTGCCTTCTGTGTGGAGTCTGCATGTCCTCCCCATGGTCAAGTGATGTTAAAGACATGCAGGTAGGTGCAAGAATGAATGGGCGTGTCTTCTTTGAAGGTTGAGCGCCGGGCTGGCAACTCGGCACCGCAAAAATCTACTGCCAATCATGAGCAGACTGGAGTTCCGCTGTGGCGACCCCTAACCGGGAAAAGCCGAAAGTCTTTTTATATTAAGGCAAAAATGTTATCCTAAAAAGGTACTGCTGCATGTAGGTATAAATTATTTAAATACTGTGCACTAATGGAATATATCACAATATTCAGGCAACACTGTTAAAAATTAAGCAAATAAGGGCTACACAACTGTTTTCTTTATTTTTTCACTGTCCATCTGAGAGATCTACATTAAATAAAAACTATCTGCTTTATCAGTGAAATGTGGGATGGATCAGATTAAATTTGCATGTTTTTTTGGACCCCTGGAATTTTTTTTTTTTTTTGTTAATGAGAACTCATGGCTGTAGGTAACATACTCTATTTGAGTGAAATAGAAAAAATGAAACTAGCTACATTATTGGTCTAAAGATTATTTTTACTGCAGGTCAGTTTCAGTTCTAAACTGTAAATTGTGTAGAAGTGAAGAAAAGATCTGCATAAGTATTCTATAGATATAAAAATAAATCAGTAAATATATGACTGTATATAATATGAGGAACAAAACATGTAAAATTAGCCTGTGATGGATATTCAAGCAGTAATTACTCTGCCATAACTGTCTTCTGCACAAAACTTAATGCACTATGATCACAACTATACCCTTTTCTGTCATCTAATCTCCATTATCTTCCTTGTGCCTCCTCCCCTCCTTCGTTTGTTTGGGCTGCTCTAACTCTTTATCTTAATTTTTATATGTACAACCAATGTAACTGTTATTTTATTTAAAAATGTAACTGATGTAAAGGAAGTCTGAATAATGGAACTGCTGCTCATGAATGAAACTGACTGTGAATGATGAAACAGTACAAATGATGTCTGTATAACTGAGCCTTTCTCCCTGGGCCCCCAGTGAAAACAGGCACTGCTCAGTCAGACTTTCCCAGTAAATAAATGTCGATAAATAAATAACTAGAAACTTGAGAACATGACACATTTAACACAGAGGAATCCAACTGTCCCACCAGGATTGGATTCTGATAGTCTCTTAGGTCCCATGGAGTGATCTTATTGTGCCATCAGGCCAGGTCCCTGATAATCTTTTATTTCCCTAAGAGGAATCCTACTAGTGTAAGAGGAATGGATTCAGGTAGGCATTTAGTTCTCCCAGAAAATCCTGTTGGTCAGCCAGACCTCATTTCAGATGGGGATTTAGTTCCCTCAGAGAAATCCTACTGGCCCACCTAGATGAGTTTTGGATAAACTTCTAGTTCCCTTAAAGAATCCTATTGGACTGATGGAAGTACACTCTTACAGTCTTTTAGTTTCCTCTGAGTAACATCCAGTGAGGGGCACTGTACCCTCACAATGCCCTCAGAAGTGACTATTGCTCTTCTTGTGAGTGCTTTAAGTGTTTAAATATTTGTGAGTTTGTTTTCTGTGTTCAAGTGTAATTTAAATTCTGAAGAAGTCCAACATTGCTGCTTACATCTTCTACTATAATAACACAGTTTTCTTAAGTGTCACATCTCTTTCCTTCTTTATCCTTTATGCTTTTCATTTTTGTATGTTTACACTGCAATTACACAAAGTCAGCAGTTTTTTTGTTTTGTTTTGTTTTTGTTTTTTGTTTTTTTTTTGGGGGGGGGGGTTCAAGTCTCCTACATGCCCTGCTAATTAAATATACCATCTCTGAGATGACACTACAGTAGGGAAAGGTCAAATTCCCCAAGTCCCACTGCTCCACAATTTCCCAAAAGAAAAGTCAGTAATTTTCCATCACTTAATTTTTGATCAGCTGTACCATTTTTTTTACTTTTTACAAAAAAAATTGTAAATGAAATATAGGTAAACCATATTTGTTTGAGTGTGTGTGTGTGTGTGTGTGTGTGTGTGTGTGTGTGTGTGTGTGTGTGTGTGTATGTATACAGAATTGAGTTGAGCTGTGATTCAACAATTCATGGCTCATCAAAAATGTTAAACTGAATCCTTATTTCAGAGTGTTAGCACCTGTGTAAACAGTAAGAAACAAGCAGGCTAAACCAACTGACAATGGTGTCACAGTTAAAAAAAAAATAAAAAAAACAAGAAAAACATGGACCAGAATGATATAGTAAGAACCTCTGTACTTTAATAGTCCAGACCAAGAGCTTTCACTCACAATGGACGTAATCAACATCAGAGTTAAAATCACAGTCATTCTGTAAATATTTATTTATTATTTATTTATTTATTTACATTTGTTGACCTGGCTAGTTTAACTGGATACATGTCCATTTTCAGTAGAAGCCTGGGGAGAAAAGCTCCAAGCATAGACAGAAAAACTTATTATACAATATTAATATATAAAAAAGCTATTATCAAGTACAGATAATAACAATATTGGAATATTTGTGAAAGAAAAAAGAAAAACAAAAAATATTGTGTGCTGAGGTATTTAGAGGGGAATGAACTAAGAACAAATACAGAAGAAGCTATTTCATTTCTGGTTAGAATGGTAATTAACTTTACATATCTAAGCACATGGTGTTAGCAACAGTACACAAATCACATGCTAATACATTTTAAAATGAGTTAAATATGTTAGAAGGAATCTTAAAAACTAACTCATGTACACTTAATCTTAACCAGTCTTTACTTCTGCTTAAAATGTCTGGGAGAGAGATAAATGAAATTTTCTGTATCGGGTATAATTTTTTGGCATCCTTAATCTGATACAAATGAATGAGATATTCCCTTAAGATCTATTGTCTCCTCCACATGTTCAAAGACAGAACAGTTGACACTTGTTATTGAACAGAAATTGAAACATGCATTGAAAGCCATCAGGCCTTTTTTGTTCTTGAATCTGTGGATTGTATTGAGAAACTGAGAGACATTAAAGTAAGAAGTGAAAATCAATTGTTCGCACCTGATATTTTTAATTTATATACTGTGATACTGAAAGAACTTGGTGTGTTATTGGTCAATGAATATTTGACAACTCGTTCTGATATTCCATGTGTGGAATTGGATTCAATTTGTGCATGTTTGGAATTGGTTTTAAGTCATAATTATCTAACTTTTGGTAAGACATTCTTCTATCAAATACAAGGGGTAGTGTTGGGTGCTGCTACAGCAACAGGGAAGGTAATATGATTTTACACAATGGGAAGACTGATTATTTTTTGATAGTGTGTTTTCCATCTTTTCAAAAAAATGTTTTATTGATAACATTATATTTATCTAGTCAAGTGAAATTTCAAAACAACATTAAAATGACTCACTTCTTACATTTTAGTGGATTTTCTATATCAAACTAGGCAAATGTTTGCGGAATGTAAAGTTAATTACCATTCTAACCAGAAATGAAGTAGGTAATAATTGTTACTTAGAATATAATTGTATGCATTCATATTTTAAGGCCAGCATTATCATGGGAAAGATGATAAGGATCAGTGGCCTGACCACTATAAAAAGTGACTTTGATAAGGGAATTGTGAACTTGAAATCAAGATTTGTGGAAAGAGACTATCTGTCAGGACTGATTGAAGATATAGCAGATATTGTTTTTTAAAGGGAGGAAAGCTAAATCAGTAACTGAAAGGGTCACTGAAGATGTGTGTCACAACTTTGGTAAAAGTGAGAACAAGTTTAATATGGGGAAGGTGCTTACACATACTTTAAACACTCCTGTTATTAAAGCAAATTTTAACTGGTGACACTGTGTTGAAAAATATAGCAGGTTAAAGTCCAGTATTTATTAAAAAGAGAGCTAATAATCTCTAAAATAATTCTGTGAAAAAGTGTAGGTATATGGTTAATTGTCCACTTTATTGTTCTAATACCACAACAAAAGTTATTCAGTTCTTCTATGAAATGCTGACTTCCTAAAAGTCGATGAATCAACAGCACAGAAAAAAAAATGCCTGAAAATCAAACGGATAAAGATAAATCCTTTTTTTTTAAGGAGGCACGCTCCCCTGGACATACCAACTATCTAAAAAGTAAATCATTGTTAGCACACATTTACAAACTGCACTGGCAATGATTTCCTGTGGAGAAAGTGTTCAGCCTTATCCCGTTCATCTTTTTTTTTCTGACGCTACTGATACTAAGGAAAATTTACTTCAAGATTGTGTAAGGAAGCCAAGTTATTCAGCACCTAAATATAAATTGCCAGAGTAATAACATAAGGCATTCCACATCAGTAGGTCTACTAAGAAAATCAGTTCAATGATTTATGAACATTGTTATGGCATCAAAAAAAAGTAAAAAGAATGCCTTCTTTGGACCCATATTGAAGTGTGACAAATTCAAACATATTGGGTCAGATTCATTAATGTGACATTAAGTGTATATGATCTGTTTTCAAGAACATCCCTACCACATTTTTTGTGCTTTCTAGTCATTCAGACAGATTACACTAAGTGTACATGCAGTCTGCACTTTGTAGTAAACTTTATGAAGCCCCTTTGTATTTAAGGCTCCAAGAAAATCAGTAGAGAAACCAAAATTAGGAGGAAGAAGGTGTGAGTTATGCTTGAATTGTCTGTTCACTCAGAAGGGTGTACACTTAGTATAGGTGTTAATGAATCCCAGAGACTGTTTTTTTGTGTGATCAATTATTTTAAACCTGATATCAGAAGAAGAGATGCTGAAGACCTGTTAGATGTGAAAGCAAATATGAACGGCAAACCAGATTAAATGTTACATCTGTTTTATGTGTGATTTGAAGAAACAGAAGCAAAGATTGGTTAAGTTTAAGTGTGCATGAGTTTAGTGTCAATCAACCTTTTCAAGATCTTTTTCTAACGTATTTAACTTACTTTAAAATGTTTATCTCACAGAAAGTAATCACCAGTATTATCATCTCCCATAAAATAATCACAACTACTGCTCAGGCTACCTACACATTTAGCTAAAACTTTGCTGTAACAATAAGTTTTAAATTGTAAAAATGGAAAGAAAGCAGCAGGTTTAGCACAGGGAGACAGCAGTGTAATTAATGAATATAGTCAGGTGACTGTACAACACAACACTTCACTTTTTAGCAAAGGAAGACAATGAGAAAAACTTAAATTTTAAGTTCTATCACAAATGTCAGAAACATTTAAATTGCAGGAAAAACAGTACATTTGTCAGAGAGAAACAACATTAATTAATGAATTTAGTCAAGTGAGTGTGCAAATACAACACTTCAATGTCCAGCAAAGAAAATTAAATAAAATTAGAAAAACCTGTTTACATACCTTTAAAAATGTCAGAAACCAATAGGTGACAATAAATGGGGAAGAGTAAAGTGCATTACTAATGCTTGCCTTTAAATGAGGCCAAAATGCATGCCACATTAACTTTTCTGGAATATGTGCACCAACTGAAATCTTGTAGCAAAGACAACAAGCAGTCCTCAGGTCAGCACAATGTAGCTGAGCTTGGGATTTAAACAAAGCAATGAAAAAAAAACAGATTATAGCTCCAGCCGATAATGTTAGCTTACTAGAAACAGCATCCGCCTATCCTCTCCCACAGAATATTTGTCACTATCCCTCAGACTGCCTGAATACTTGGCTAAATCTTTGTTGTAATAGTAACTACATTATAAATAGTAAACATTTAGGGGATCAGGAGATGTAGCACAGGGAAAAACACAGCAATAATTCAGTTTAGTCATGTGACTATAGAAACACATCAGTTCAATTTCCAACAAGAAAAATTACATAACAGAGCAGAAACTTGTTGAAATACAAGTAAACAGCAGAAATCAACAGATGTAAGTGCAGACAAAATAAAATATGTTCATATTTTTTGGCTTTAAAATAGATCAAAATTTAATGGAAGCTGGATTGCGCTGCACAGCTGACCTGATCATGGGGCAGCATTTCCTATGCCCCTGTCCCCACAAATGGTATAATGTGGCTAGAATAAGAGCACCCAGTGTAGGAACAGAACACAGAACCTTTCTAACTTTTAAGCATGAAATGCAACTGCTTTATGTGATGAGCTATCTATCATTTCCACTGAAGTGCCAACTTGACTCTCCTCTGTTCAGTACTGGCTCTGAAATTTCTGGTTGCTCTGCCCTTTTCAGTTGGTTAAAATCCCTTGCACATATAATTATGGAATATATTACTGGACAACATGGGCATTCATTTCATAAGATTTACCACATTTTCACTTATCAGTAGAATTCTTGCCACACAATCTTTGGCCTGGCAAAAATGCTCATAAAGGTTTTTGTACTGGATTTGAAACTCCCTACCCTATAACTGCTTCCTCACATTAGGTGGTATGAGATTCACTTTGTAGCACAGCAGTTCCCTACTCCGTAAGTGCTTCCTCACATTAGGTGGTATGAGACTCACCTTGTAGCACAGCATTTTCCTTCCCTGCAAGTGCCTTCTCACATTAGCTGATATGAGACCTACCTTGTAGCACAGCAGTTCTCTACCCTATAAGTGCCTCCTTACGTTAGGTGGTATGGGATCCAACTTGTACCATGGCAGTTATCTACCCTGTAAGTGCCTCGTCATCTTGTAGCACAGCACCGAGAGAGTTTGTACCTGTCATTACATGTACATTATTCATGTATGTAACTAACAAGTTGTACATCTTGCATTGTAGGGACTTGTTGTTTGACTCCATTGTTTTATTGACTATTTAACTGTGCAACTCTACCATTTTGTTTGTAGCAGGGTGGTTTGTCTCTTTCATTTAAGGAATGTTTGTTATTTTCTGAGGTAAACTATGTCCCAATATCTGATACCAGTTGCTCAAAAAGCACATTTCTGACAAATCTACTCTGACACTGTTTTTTACCATCTTTAGTGGAATCCAATATCATTACCTCTGACCATTTCGAATGAGCACCCATGGTTCTTAAAACAGAAATTATAAAAGAGCTAATAAAGTTAAATGAATTATTTGTCATGGTGAAGATAGCCACATCCAAGAATGCAGTGGGAATTGTGAAAGCACATTTTGCATCATTTGGCACCTTACACAATTTTGTACTATAGCTCCTCATTCTATTTCTGGCCACCACATCTAGCTTCTTCTAACTAATTTTATTTTTACAGCATCCAAATAACCCTTATTAATTGCTTCCAGTCCAGTCTCCCAGACCTTTCTCTTACTGGTATAGCCACCCAAGCTCCACAAAATAATGTTTCTTAAAAGAATGGCAATTGTTACATATGTGAAGGAGACACCTAAACAAAAATCATTAACTAACAATGTTATATACATATGTCAAGACTGTGTTATTCCTTGTTTCCTTGTGATGAGCAGTCAGACTATTACTGATGTATAATAAACAACTTTTAGAGTTTTTTGTTTTTGAGAAGAACTAGAGATTTTATACAAAACTCTTCAATCTTCACACATGGAATTTCACTGAGATTAGAATAGAAAGGAAGACACAATGTGAGAAACTGGGAAAACAAAGGTGTCAGGAAGGCTTGAAATTTTTGAGGGGTGGGAAGAGATGAGGATGATAATTTGTTTTTCACAGAGTGGAAAGAGTTTATGAAATTGTTTGACATAGGTATATGGAAGGACTGTTTTTTTAATTTATTAGACAAGTAAGGCTGTTGTTCCTGTAGCTTGAACTGTTTAATATGCTGTTTGTCAGTCATACTGGCTCTTTTCTTATGTCACTGTTTTATCTGTGAGTACTACTTCCATTGAGCACACAGCTATAAAAGCTCTTAACATGCATGGCATTGTTTTACTTAGACCATATGTTGATAACTAGCACTGTTGACAATGTGTAAGAGGGAGTCTTCATATCATCCTTTTTTGTTTTATGATTTCTCTACATGAATGCTACATGTAATGCTTTCTTTGATAACTCATCAAAGGTAGCACTATGTACTACTTACTACATTTTGCCTTAATTTGCTAAAAATGTAAGTTATAAATTGTTTGTCAAAATTCTGTTGCTTTATTGGATTAAACATGCCACTTGACTGTGGCATGACATATCCTGTACTCTTCCACAGTTAAGCACTATCATTTACAAAAAACTGTAGCACACATTCAAATACACATTACCAACTATGCATTTTATCAAGGAATTCCATGCTGAGATGGATTTAAAAATTCACTCATTTAAATATAATCTGCACGTCCCCAATGCTGGTCCTTGTTACTTAATTAAATTTTATTCATTAAAGCCAACTGCACTGCTTTGACTTATATTCTTTCTAGGGAGTGCTTTAAAGACTGATCTTCACAGGTACAAGATCAAACAAGTATATTTTTTTTGTGTATAAACACTAGATCATGTACTGTAGTACCCTGAATGACCAGCAGTGATGATTTGTTTTTCTGATTCTACACATTACTGTTTTTTTTTCTATGCTTTGAACAGAATGGATGCCTGCTAACATAACATTTTACCAAGAGGGTCATCTTTTGAAAATCATCTTTGATCAAGCACCCACTTACTATGACATCTCATACTATTATGTCTACTATAAACGGACAAATTCTCAAGGAAAATGGAATAATACAACCAAGGTACAGCACAGCTTTGATTTTGTTTTCATTTTAGTTTTGCACTACATTCTGAGATTTCGTATTATGGAAAACTGTAGAAGTGGAGGTCTTGCAAGACTAATACTTTTTGTTTTTCCACTAGCAGTGAGGGTTCCCCTTCAAACCATCGAACATTTAAAACATCGAAGTTCAGATCATCGAAACCAGAACATCGAGTTTTAAAACATCAAAGGTTTGAAGGGGAAGAAAAAGGTAAGCCTAGGTGGGAGAATGTTTGTGATTTTGCAGGGCACCAAGGTGCCCTGCATACTGTGTGTGTCTATGTGCCATCTGTGTGATGGCACTACAGATGGGGTACGGAAAATCACCCATTTAGCATTTCTGCATATAGCGCTAAATGGGAGATTTCCCTTTACTCCACTGTAGTGCGGTCCTGGAGTTGGAATATTAAAGTAGGATGGTGTGGTGGGCACAGCCCCCCACATGGGGGGGCCTGCATACAATTGTTACAATTTATTTTTCTTTTTTTTTTTTGGTTACACTTGTAACCTTTGATGTTTCAAAATTCAATGTTCTGGTCTCGATGATCAGAACTTTGATGTTTTGAAATTTCGATGGTTAGAAGTGGAACCGCAGTGGTGCATCCATCTATAATGGCAGATTTTGTACTGATTAAAATGAGAGATTTGAAACACTGGAGACTGAAGCTAGTATTCATAGTAATTTGCGCAAAAGCGATAGGGGCCTCCCTGATGTTTACGAACAAGTATAGCAACGACGATAGTCAATGAGACCATTTTCACTAATGTGAAATGCCTTAAGTATAATGAGATGCAAATAAGACATTTTGTAAAGCAACAGTATGTCCAAGTATACACAAGCACCAAACTGAAACATTTCCCCAGGTGATCCTTTCAGCAGTTTCACCAACTATGTACAAGTACCAAAATGAAGTATTTCCCCACCAATCCCTTCTGCAGTATGTCCAAGTATGCACAAGCACCAAAAGGAAACATTTCCCCAAGTGATCCTTTCAGTAGTATATCCATGTCTGCACAAGCACTTCACTGACATCAAAAATAAACCTTTCCCCAACAACCCCTTCAGTAGTTTG
The DNA here is from genome assembly GCF_019279795.1 of Protopterus annectens. Lineage (NCBI taxonomy): Eukaryota > Metazoa > Chordata > Ceratodontiformes > Protopteridae > Protopterus > Protopterus annectens. Next base: position 18,149,419 of record NC_056746.1, read on the forward strand.
CCTATGTCTGTGCAAGCAATTCACTGACTCCAAAATAAAACATTTCCCCCACTGACCTCTTCAGTGGTCTGTCCATGTATGCACAAGCACTTTACTGGGATCAAAATTAAACATTTCCCAGAGTGACCTCTTCAATAGTCTGTCCATGCATGCACAAACACTTCCAAAATGAAACATTTCCCCCAGCAACCCCTTCAGTTGTTTGTCCATGTATACACAAGCACTAAAATACAATAAAAACAATCTATTTAAGTAAACTTAATAGTCATACATCCTTTTAAAATGTACAGCAGTACATATTCCTTTATTTCCCTTCCCCTCGCAACTCCATATTCTCCTGGTATATTGCGGCTTACTGGCATAAGTTCAGGGTCATTTACATGTTTTGTATGCAAATGAGTTAATTTTAGCTTCATCTCTATCAATCCTATTGATACACAAATGTGTAACTCCACTTTTCTGCATATTAGCTGTTACTAGATTGTTTTAAGCCTAAAGCATATTAGGCTTATGCAATAAGAAGGCATGTTTTAACAAAATGCCTCTTCATTTTTATAATCATTATAGTTGCCACCTTTCTGTGTGGTGAAAACCAGACCACAGCCACACACCCCTGCATTTCCTACAATCCTGCTTCTCTATGCACATTTCCCCACCCACCCCACCCCCTCTCCTGCCCATTTTATGACTAAATGCTTATGTCATCTCAAGATGGAATGCCTTCCTTTGCCTTTTCTCCCTTGTTTTTACAAGTTGCAGATTGGTTGCTTTTTCACAAAGTCCAGCATTTTGTTTGTACAGATAAACAGAATACCAGAGTTTGTACAGTGCTTTGCAGACAACCGGACCAACATTCAGATTTACGGGTAGTCCAGAAAAATACAGGATAGGTGGCAATGCTCGTAGTCATTCTGAAAGACCATGATTTGCATAACCATATAGAGCCACTCCACAGATTACTGCTATGAAAATGTGAAGCTCTGGACTATGAATACCAACCTAAGACCAGTTCTACATATTATTAAATATTGCAGGAAATGGTGCTGCAAGCCACCATATCCACAGACTGGTTAAGCATTTAGATATACATACAATACACACACACACACACACACACATATATATATTTTTCTTTGCTGGGTCAATGTAGACATATATATATATATATATATATATATATATATATATATATATATATATACACACACACACACACACACACACACACACGCATACACTCACAGACAGACACACACACACACACACACACACACACACACACACACACACACACACACACACACACACACACACACACGCTAGTAGAAGTGGTGGAACCTCATACCCCTGTCTCAACTGTTTGATTGAGTGCTAGCTCTTTGTGACTGAAAGTATTGTTAGGATTTTTGAAACTGCACAGCAACTGCTAGATTGTATACTCCAATATAGATGGTGTATATTTCTAGACAGCATACTTTTCTATACTGAAACAAACAACTCCTGAAATGACAGGCTTAAGCAAAGCAAACAATAAGCCAACCAGGCATTCATAAAAAAGGCCATTTAACAAAATATACAACCTAATGAAATAACCATTGTAAATATGCCACAACTTTGTTTCATTTAAATTCTAGGATATCTCATTGAACAGAATAAATAAATTATTTTAATATGCCTGAGTTGTTGAAGGGTTGGGCTTCTCACTTTATCCCCTGCCACTTACATATATAAGCCGATTCAGAAAAGTTACTGTGAAGTGTAAGCCTTGAGTATACCTCATGGTAACCATTTCTGAGTCAAAGACAGTCTTACCATAGAGCTGTACCACAACGTGATGCAGATGTAAGGTGTGCTGTCTCTGGAGCCTACAGCAAATGCTATTGAGGCATTCTGGAGGAGCAGCCTATGATAAATAGCCATGTGCCTTCCTCCGGAAATGCCCGCAGTAAGGCATTTATGCAGCTGAGGAAGACACTCAACTGGGTAAGTTCCTTGACTGCCCATTTGAATGAACACAGCCAAAAAGTCATGTTTACCCATTGCTTCCAATGGATGAGATTGCATCACAGGTAAGTGTTGGGGAGTTAGTGGCTATGTTGTGGTAGCGGGTGTGTGTGTGTGTACATGCATGTATGTGTGTGGCTGCATGCATGAGTGTATGCAAAGGGATGAGTGCATATGTGTGTGTGTGTGTCTATCTGTCTGCCTGTCTGTCTATCTGGAGGGTTGCAGTGGGGAGTTAATTAAGGGTTAAGTAAGGAAGGTGTGTGTGTGTGTGTGTGTGTGTGTGTGTGTGTGTGTGTGTGTGTGTGTGTGTGTGTGTGTGTGTGTGTGTGTGTGTGTGTCCATGTGTGTATGTATGTGTGTGTAATATGTGAGGATCTGGTGTGTGACACCAAAATATTGTGCTGTAAGATTTGGGAATGAGTTTCCTGATGATTTATGAAGACATGCATGTGTGCATGCATAAGTCTGTGTACATGAATGTATGAATGTGTGTTGGGGACTGTCCCAACTCCACATTCTTCTACACTAATGAGAAAATCCTACAATACTGGGGTATGGGGAACACTAGACACTAGGGATAATGCTTTATACGACACCTTCAAGGCACCTAACATATGATAGAAAAGAATTTTGCAGCAGAAAAGAAATGGGACGGGGAGGACAGTAGAGAAAAGAATTTTGCAGCACAAAAGACATGGGGTGGGGAGGACCGTACACACCCTTGGGATAACTCTTTAGTTCATACCTTAAAAACATTTAAAACTCCTCTAGACTAACAAATCACATCCGGCAATACTGGGGTGAGGAAAACACAAGATACCAGGGCTGACTCTTTTTATAGTGCCTTAAAGGCACTTAAAATATAATAGAACAATTATTTAAAATTTATTTAAAGTTGTAGAATCATTTCCTTTTCCTTTTCAATTAATTTCCCTTATTAAAAATATTTATAAAAATAACAAAGCTTACATTAAATTAGGGCTTTCACATCTGAATCCATTTCCCTAAGAGTACTAAACAGCGCTGTCCCCTTGCTCCCATTTTATTTGCTGTAACCTTTAAAGTTCTAGCAATTTTAATTAAAAATAAAGCAAATATCAATATAAAAATTTTGGAAAATTATACTTCCAAAAATTATTCTATTTGCCGATGATGTGCTACTAACACTTTCCAACTCAAGATCAACTCTAGATGGCTTAGATTTAATCATAAAGCTATTTTACTCATACTCAGGTCTAAATCTGAATAATCTAAAATCCAAGTTTATATTTCTAAATAAAAAAGGAAATTACAAACACAAAAAATATAAATATAAAAAAATAAACAGCTCATATCCTTCATGTATTTAGGAATAACTATAATGAATACTAGCTAAGGAATAAGAACTACAAATTATAAAAATAGTTTAAACTTAATCTGGTCTAACTAATAAATGGAACAAAACTGTTGTATCCTTTGATGATAGATTGCAATTAATAAAAATAATTCTGTTTCCTAAACTATTATATATATACTACAACCTTTAACCCAATATCCTGATATGTCACTTACTAAAGAAATAATTAACAATTATTAAAATGTCTATGGTTTCAAAACAAATCTTGGGTAGCCCTACATCATCACACTAAACTTGGAATTAGGAGGTATTAATTTTCCTGATGTAGATTCCTATGTTAAAGCAACAATTTTTAAAATATCCTTAATTGGAGTGATCCTAATTATAGTTCAAATTGGAAAACCTTGCATTTTGCCCTATTTAATACTAATGATGACTTAACAGGAAATAATAGCAGTATATATATATATATATATATATATATATATATATATATATATATATATATATATATATATATATATATATATATATATATATATATATATATATATATATATATATATATATATATATATGTATGGGTCTACTTGATATGACTGACATTTCACAATGTAGAAACCCATATGGCCGAGACCATATGCTCGACATTTGAAATGCCGAACATAAAAGTAGACCAAAAAAAAATAAAATAAAACTAACTTTAAAGATGCTAGCAGGGGGGGCTATGCCCCCCTGCACCCTCCATGGGGGCTCTGCCCCCCAGACCCCCATAACTTTAATATACCAACTCCAAGATCACACTACAGTGCGGAAATGGAAATCTTTCCATTCCGCACTGTACAGAGATGCCAGTTCCCCATGGACAACATTTCAAATGTCGATCATATGGTTTCGGCCATATGGGTTTTGACATTGTGAAATGTCGACCATATGAAGGGTACTCATATATATATATATATATATATATATATATATATATATATATATATATATTCTTTTGGTACTATTTTTGTAACAACTTAGAATATTTTTCTCCCTCCCAGTCATCTTTTTCTTTTATGATCCACATCTTAAATTCTTTCAGAAATATCATTCTTAGCAAAATAGACTTGAAACTTTGGTTTGAGACAATCACTACATGTAATATAACCAAATCTTTCTTAAATAAAGTATCCACATTTAAGCTTGAATTCTGGGAAACCAAATACTTTTCTTGTCAGTTTCAGTGTTTTAAAGATTTTAAAGTAAAAATCTTCAGCAGCTTATAAATTATTATGATTTGGATCCTCACTGTTACTCTTATAGAATATTAAAATACAAAATTTATTTCTTGCACATTCATGTCATTAAGAAACCCCTGAACTAATTCAACTTTTCTATGCCATATTATACAGCAAATCTAAGGTAGAAAACATTATCTCTAATTTATTTAAAATTCTGATAGAGTACAAAACTAATTTAAATGAAACTTTTTGGAAACTTATAACACTGGATCATAACTTTTGACTTAGTCAAGAGCAGAAATCCAAATACTAAATTATACTAAAAATGCTTCTTGGTGTCAACGTTGGTGTATAATTACATGGACATTTTTATACAGGTCTTTCTTAACTCCAAACACAATAAATAAAAACAACACCATTAAATGTCGGAGGTGTACCAAGATTTGTAATGTAGATTGGATGCATATATTTTTGACTTTCCTTCTTTGAAACATTTTTGGGATTCCATAGAAGATTTCATGAAAACCTTATGGTTTGATTACTTTTCTTTAACTAAGTTTTTATTTCTATTTAATATAAATGGTAATTACAGGTTGTATAATGAAAATCTTTACCTGCTCTGGACTATTTTGGCAGTGGCAAGGAAAAGTATCACTAAGCATAGGAAATCAATTTCACTACTGTCATTTAAATAATTTTTATCCCCCTTAAAAGAAGTACCCTTAACTGAGACTAAAATAAAGGGAAGTAGGCTATTTCCTAAGGCACTTGTCAAGAATCCTTGTTTGAAAGTTTTCTCTCTAATTGATTTATTTCAGCAGCACTCTGCCTCTTGAATTTGTTTCTCAAAATGTTTATTGTTTATATAAGATATATTACTACTTATTATAATGAACTTTACTCTCTGGAGTAGCACAATTTGTTTTAGTTAAAATCTCACATGCATATTGTACATATTGTATATTGTTTTTTCCATTGGAAAAAAAGATTATTTTCTTTTCTTTACAATTGTATTGTATTGTATTCTGTTTATGTATTAAAAAATTTTAAAAAATGAAGAGCAAAAAAGTTTCACTTAATGTCAGTAAATATGTAGTACATCTTAAATTTCCAGAAACAACAACAACAAAAAAAGGTAATAGAACAGTGTTTTGCAACACAAAAGGCATGAAGTGGGGGGAACAGTAGACACCAGGGATAGTTTATATAGCATGTCCTAAAGACACTTACAAAGATTCATACCCTATACTCTCAGCACTTACACACAACTTGTTGGTCCTCTGTACCACCACCAACAGACAACAATGTTTCTGAAATATTACCCTAAGTCTCTGGGAAAAATGTAAAGTAAAAGTTGGGGGGAGTTTTGAATCCTGAACTCTTGGCACAAAAAGGAAGCTCTTTACAGTAATCGATCAGTTAGTGTCTTGGTATATTTCTTCCACTAAGAAGTATGAAATTGTAATGTTTAGCGTTACTCAGTGATTGAGTTATGAGGGACAGGGCATGAATAAAAAGTAACAGCAAGAGCATCAAGGACAGCTGACAGGGCTGGAGATATGGCCATATGCAGGGAGGCGGCTTTGGGACACAGCCAGGAGGAACACTGTTCAACACCAGGAACAATTTTAAAAGTATCTGTTGCACACACATAAAAGTTACTACAGCAGCAGGTCTAGCTTTGTAATGCACTTTACTATCAATAGGAAGTGTGACACTAATGTTCAGCATTATTGAAAGACTGTAAGGATTAACCTTTTTTACAAAGTCAGAGACAAAAATAAGAAAAGATATCTGGGATGTTCTGTCAACTGAGGTGCAGGCAAGAGGTGTGTGTGCGTGTGTGTGCGTGCATGTGTGTACTTGTGCGCGTGTGCGTGTGTGCGTGTGTGCGCGTGTGTGCTTGTGCGCGTGTGCATGTGTGTGCGTGTCTTAGAACATATTCATGTGTGTGAGAGAGTAAATGATTGGGAGTACCTGTGCCAATGAGATGAATGGGCTGTCAGTAGTAACTACCACGGTAAACTGATGATTTACACTTGCTGTATTTATGGGTGATTCAGGGACATACAAGCAAGCTAATAAAGAGGTCCTTCCTTGTTGTGGCTAACATGTTTCTGTATCTCATTTTCTCACATTGTGGAAACAGTCCCTTTTGGCCGCAGTTCTTACTGCTGGCAATTGGATTCTTTCTGAATCCCTAGGAGATTCTTCTTGTTACTCTGTCCTTTCTCTTCTCAAAACAGACAGCCTTCTTACAGTTCATTGTTTCTTGAAGTTACAATATTCCATTTCCTGACACTTTTTTATGGAAAACTGTCTCTTTCCCTTCTTCATTCATCTTACCTTTTCTCGTCTGAAACTACACCCTCTTATTTCTCTAACTCTCATTTAGAATATTCACTTCTTTCTTCGTCTTGTTTGTTATACTCATGACACATAAATAAATAAAGCAAAATAAACAAAATGTGCTTAAAGATCTCATATCCCACCCCTCATTCTAGGAATATAGCACAGTTTATGTAATACCCTCCACATCATTCACATCTTTGTGGGGGTTTTAGTGCTTTGCAGCTTCCTTCAAATTCAACTTCAGCTTTATTATAATGTTTATTTCCTAAACATCTGAACATACATAAAAGTGAATAATATAATGCAGTAAGGTAAAAAGACAGAAGCTACTGCAAGTTAGGAAAAGTGATCTCATATATAAGTTATCCTAGTTTGTTATCATACAGTAAATTAGAGTACACACATATGCAATTTGAAAACAGTTGCAAAGTTAGAAAAACAACACAACCATATAGACAGAGTGATTGAAAAATAGTTGATAGATAGAGATAAATATACAATAAGCAGAATGAGTTGCCCTAGTTAATTAAAAGTCTGCTAACAGTCTACCAGTATTGTCATTGTCCAGCCTACTAAAAGTGTACTAGCAATGCCAAGCCTACTGCCATCAATGTCCACTACTATCAGCAATATTCAGCCTGCTAACAGTGAACCAGCAATGTTCAGCTTAATATCAGTGTACCTGTAATTAACAGCCTACTTACAGCGCACCAGCAATATCAGTCTGATAACAGTGTTCCAGGGATATTTAACCTACTACCAGCAATGTCCAGCCTGCTAACAATGAACCAGCAATGTCCAGTCTGCTAACAATGAATCAGCAATGTCCAGCATGCTAACAGTGTTCCAGCAATTAACAACCTACTATCAGTGTACTAGTAATGTCCAGCTGCTAACAGTGCACACCAATGTCCAGCCAGTTAGCACTGTATCAACAGTTTCCAGCCTGCTAAATGTGGACCAGCAATGTCTAGCCTGCTAACAGTGAACAACAAACAATGTCCAGGCTGCTAATAATGTACCAGTAATGTCCAGATTGTTAACACTATCTCAAGAATGTCCAACCTGCAAACCAATGGACTAGTTGGTCTAAGTTCAGCGTCCTTTGCTTCATGGCCAGAATAAAAATAAAATTATAAACAGCAAAATTCTGATGCTGCTAATCCAAATGAAGTACAAAGTCAGAGTTCTACATCTTCTGCTGCACCCAAACAATAGCTGAAGATCACTGGCTTCTCAAAATCACCTACAGTAATGAGGAATTAAAGTAACTCTAAGCATAAAGTCAGCATATCCAGAGAAAATCTTGAAAGTAAACAGGGAAATGTCCAAACATATCTTTGTTCAACTCATTTCTGGGCTATTTGTATACAAATATAAAAAATAGCCACTGTGGGAATGTAAAGTTGGGCTTCTTAATAGCCAAGTAAGTACCTATGAACTTACGAATCTATAAAAGTGTCAGTGTGGTACAAGTTGGCAATCCACAATAGTAAACATCAGTAGGATGTAGGTTAAGGGGTTGCATAGAAATACATCAAGTTATGGGGCTATACGTAAATACAGCGCAAGTCCAACAAAATGCTGCTACAAGGTTAAAAATATAAGGGACTGTAGCAGGTTATGGCAGACTCTTTGAGTATGGAAGGCATTTCTGAAGACTAAAGGTAATATAAATCAGCATCTCTGAAACACACATTCTAGGACCACATGCAAAGCCAATGAGGAATTCAGTGGTGTGAGTGCTGACACAATGTAACAAACTGAAGCAGTGTGGAATGTAATGGAATAAGTGCTGACATAATGTAACTAAATGAAGCAGTGTGGAATTCAGTAGAGTGAATGTTGACAAACTGTAACAAATTGAAACAGTGTAGAATTCAATGGAGTGAGTGCTGACACAATGTAACAAACTGAGGCAGTGTGGAATTCAGTGGAGCGAGTGCTGACACAATGTAACAAACTGAGGCAGTGTAGAATTCATTGTTTGTTTTCTTTAATTATTTGTTAGTTTATGTGGTTTCTCCATGGTTCTGAGACATGTGTCCACAGGCTTACTCTTCCTCCTCAAGTACCTGCCTACCACTTTGACCTTGCAAAATTTTTGGTTGTATCAATACCAGGACATGCCCCCTCTGAGCTTCTGTGATTCCTTTGTGGTCATAAAGTAGGTTAGCATAAGCAGACCCATTTTGGATCCTTTTCAAATGTCGCAGCTATGAAGTATATATACCCTATGGCCAAGTTTACCAATTCCTAAGTCACTTCTTTTAAGAATCCTTTTCTTTCTCAAAGCTGCTAGTGCCACCAATAAGACCTTGCTACCTTGAGCCTCTATGTCTAGAGTTCTCTGGGCACCTGACGCATCAATCAGATCAAATACATCCACATATTCACCTCGTCAAATTTTTACCTTTTATTTCTACCAGTATATGAGCAGTCAAGTGAACACATTCTGAGGAAAGGCCCAAGTTACCACTTATTGTATAGTCCCCCACCCCTTGATGGTGATTCCAACTGAAATTCTGATCCCACTGGGCTTAAGTCAGCCCCTTTGCCTCTAGTCCAATAATCATAATTGGACCCATCCCATTACCGTCACTGTTAAGGGTGTCAGCCCTCAATGATTCCTGCAATGCATTTTATCCTTATTTTGGTAAAGCTGCTAGAACACCACTCATATGCTCTCTCCAAGCTGTGAACTTAAGCTGAGTGAGACTATTATCTTCCCTAGCATATCCTACTGCCTGAGTATCTGACTGCTCTCCTTTTATATGCAAATCTAGGGATCCTTTTTCCACTACAAGGCAGATTGCATTCTCTGTGCAACACATTATTTTATTTCTCTTAGCTCTGCTGCTTCTGCAACACTCATTAGGCCTCTTTGCTTTGTGACTCCTCTTTGAAGTCAGTTGTGTGCTTGGTCTTCTTCTGGCTCTTCATCACTGGCCATGCCATCCAGGAATGCATTCACATGGCCCATTAAAGAGTTCCATATGTGACAATATTCATCTACTCAGGGCATTTTCTAAAACATTAAAATACTTATGTCCAACCTACCACCTACTTACTTGTTACATTTCATTATTTGTGCTTTCTTTCTTCTTTCTGAATGCCTTCCTTAATTCTAGCAATTCTTTTACACACACACACACACACACACACACACACACACACATATATATATATATATATATATATATATATATATATATATGGGTTCAGTTCACTTTACATGCTCAAAATGTTAAAATATCGAATTTTAGAATTTCAAGCCTGTAAAGTTAAATGGACAGAACCGTGAACCCGGAAATGTCGAATGGAGAATGTCAAACCCGTAGTATGGATAGCGCGTTAGGTAAGTGTACTTTTTCAGGGTTTTGGGGAGGGTTTGTGCATGTTTGAGTGTGTTGGGATGTTTGAGGTGTGGGTTAGGGTAGGTATTGTGCAGTGTGAATGTGTTAGTGTCGGGAGTGCTGCTGTTTGTGTGTATGTGATATGTGTGATTGTGCGGGAGGGTGTGGAATGTGCAGTGCTGGGTTGTGTGTGTTATGGAGTGCTGTGCGACCTCGGAGTTAGTATATATAAGTAGGGGTGTGTGGTGGGGTGCAGCCCCCCACATGGGGGATGCAGGGGGGCTTGAGCCCCTGCATATACTAAGGGTAGGTGTGTGTATGTGATTGGTTGTATGCATGTGTGCTATGTTTGTTGTAGGGAAGTGTTGGGAGGTATGTACGTTCATGTATGTATGTGTTTTGTAGTGTGCGATGTGTGTTTTCCGGGATATTGTAGATTTGCGATTTTGGGTGTCGGGTTTGTGTATGTTCGGCGTTTAATGTGTTCGACTTCATAGTTTTGTGATAATGAAATTCGATATTTCAGTATTTCGATATTATGAAGTGTAGGTACTAGGCTATTGGCCCTAGGGCCTATATAAGCCTAGCCAAACGGTACCCTGGCTTTTGCCAACCAAGAAAATTATTTTCCTGTGCCCCTGTCAAGCAGAGCCACAGAAGTGATCCCCAGGGTGAATTTTCTATCTCCCATCCAATCATCAAGATTTTTCTTGAAGAGTGCTAATGAGGAGCTTTGTTTGATATAGATAGGTAGTTTGTTCCAGAGTATGGGAAGTCTCTGGGACAGGAATCTATCCCTCCAGCATGTTCTGTTTATTGTGGTGACAAGGTTTAGGTCCCTAGAGCGTGTAGCTTAGAGGGATTGGGATTTCTTTACGTGGAACATGTCCAACAGCTTTGGGTTTGACATAGCTTTGTATGTTAGGCAGAGATTGCCTCTGAGTAGGCAATATGCGACAGAGTAAAGCTGGAGTTGGGCATCTGTTTGAGGCCGATAATCCTCTTTGTGAGGTATTTCTGCGGCCTTTCCAGTTGTTGTAGATGTCTTGTGAGGTACACACCAAAAGGGGCGTTGTACTCTACAATGGGTCTAATGAGTGATGAGTAGAGGAGAACAATGACCTCTTTTTTCCTGGATGAGAAACCTTTTGTGATGAGGTGTGCCACGTAGAAGGATTTCCTGACTACTGTTGCGATGTGATTATCAAAGGAGAGACTACTGTCCACCTGTGTCCCAAGGTCTCTTATCACACTTTTGGTGTTAAGTAGACGACCGCCTATGTGGTAGTTCATGGGTACAGAGTTTTTACCAAAAGGGATGACAATGCACTTTTTGGCATTGAGCTTGAGGCCATGGCTTTGACACCAGTCATCTGTCTCAATGAGGCTCTTTTGTAGGATGTCCACATCATTAGGAGTTTTGATTATGGCTCCTAGTTTGCAGTCATCTGCGAACTTTGTTAGGCAAAGACCTTTTGTGTTAGCCTGTACTTCAGAGAAGTAAATACCAAACAAGAGAGGACCTAGGACTGAACCCTGTGGTACTCCACTTGTCACTGGTCTGAAGATGGATTTAGAGTCTGCTACTTTCACAGTGTGGGTTCTGTCAGTGAGCCAGTTGGCAACCCATCTTGTGACATAGGGATTTATACCTTGTTTAGTGGGTTTGTCTATAGTTCCAGAGTGGAGGATGGTGTTGAAAGCTTTGGCGAGATCTAGATAGGCTGTGTGAACTACCTTACCCTCATCTACGGCTTTGGTGACCTCTTCAAAGAAGTCAGGTTTAGGAGACATGATCTGCCTTTTACAAACATGAACTGGGTAGGGTCCAGAGTTTGGAGATTACCAATGTCATTGTTTATAAGTTCTATGATGATACGCTCCATAGCCTTGCAGACCAGACTTGTCAGGCTAATGGGGCAGTAGTTCCTGTGGTCCGTGGTGGCTCCCCCTTTGTGGAGTGGGATAACTGTTGCTGTACACCATTCAGTGGGCACAAAGCCTGAAGGGATTCTATGATTGAACATGGTACTAAGGTGGGGTGCCAGTTCATTCTGTAGTTCATGTAGAACACAGCCTGGGATGTTGTCAGGTCCCATGGACGCTGTGTTCTTGGCTTTGGAGACTGTGTTTTTTACCTGTGCAGCCATGATTACAGGTACTTTGCATTCTTCTGGTATAGAGATGGGCCCTGTAGAGGATGAGAGAGGGGTAAAGGTAGCACTGAACCTATCTGCCAGGATGTTGGCAATATCAGTTGGTTCTGTATATTTAGTGCCATTGTGCTGTAATGAGAGCAAATCTGTGTGTTGCCATTGAGATTCTTGACATAGCTATAGAATGCTTTGTGGTTGTCTTTAGAATCAGTGGCGATTTTATTTTCGTAACTAGCTTTGGAAGATTTTATGAGGGATCTCAGCTTCTTACTGAGGTTGACCGCGGAGTTCCTCCAATCATGGGATTTTACTCTTTTTTGCAACAGTTTCTTTCTACTGTTGTAGAGTTTGTTTATAGCAGAGGACCACCAGATTGGCTTCCTTTTTTTGGAGGATAGCATCTTGGTTCTGTTAGGGATTGCACGATCCATGCACTCATGTAAGAGCTTATAAAGTGCAATTGTATAGGATTCAGCAGTCGTTTCTCTATTGTCCATCAGCATGGGTGTCGTGAAGTTTGCCACTTCTGTCTTAAGAAGCGTGAAGTTGGCTTTGGAGAAATTTTTATGGTCGTTTCCCTAATGGGGGGTGGGGGTGGGATGTGGATGTCTAGGGCGATTTGCTTGTGGTCGAATCTGACCAATGAGGAATTGACCTCTGGTGTGGAACACCGGTTGCCCATGTTGGTAATGACCAGGTCTAGGATATTTCTGCCCCTGGTGGGGGTGTGGATACGTTGATCCAAGGCACTGGAATTTATGAATTCCAGAAAACGTTGAGCACAAGAGTTGGTACATGTACATTTGTGTACATTACTTAAAATTAATGTTATTTTTATTGCTTCTTAATTGCTTGCCTCCTTACTTTCTATTAAACTAAATCACATAACATGTGAAATTCAAGTATATTATCCACTCAGTGACTGTTTATACCTGTTCATGGTTCCCTGTTGTTTCTGGCTGCTTTTTCCACAGCTCTGCTTCATTTGGTCGTGTATTGGTCACTCTCTTGTTTGGCTAAAAAGCAATAAAAACAGCACATTGCTACCTGTAACTTGTGCATGGTAAGCTCTCAATTCCTCAGTACCTTCTGCTCAGAAAACCCCTTGTGCACAGGCTTAGACTCTATACTGCCCTTCTCAGGCAGTTTTCAGCTCCACTGCTAGCAGGCAGCAATACTACACCAGCACTTATAAAGCACCTTCCTGTCAAGTTGTTCCTTCAGCTCTTGCACTGTGACATGGTTAAAACTAGCTCTGGCATTCCCCTGGCATGTCTTGCAGACAGTACAAAATCCACTGCAGGAACCTCTGTGTGATGTGAAAGAATAATGTGCACTGTCATTTGGGACTGGAAAAGAAGGCCTCCAGCATACCATGTTGGTGTCACTGGCACTGTGGCTTACTCTATGCCATGGTATGACTTAAACTAATACAGGTGCTGTTTTATATTCACAGCAGTACTGACATTATGGTGTATGCTTTCAAACTCTGCCAGAGTTACAAAACTTACTGCAATGACCTCTCCCTGGCACAACAATTGCAACTCTTACCTAATACAAATATTTCCAACATCTCAGGAAGACTTAACCAATCAGCAAATTACTAACAATATTACAAGCTGTGTAATGATGGACCATTTAGAAACCTTACATATTGGCTTACTCATCACATTGTGTAAGAAACTCTCAGAGAAAGAACAAAGCAACGAATTTCATCTCTAAATATGTACCTGTCATGTCATCATGGCTTTTTCTGTACTTATGATAAAAATACTCAAATGCGACCTTAGCCTGCTACTAGAGGAATGACCTATTATAACACATGCAGGTTTAAGTCTCAGGTAGAAGTAAGACAGAACAGAAGCTACTGAACCTGCAGAGAGCAGCTGTCATGTTCCATACATACATGAATAAGACAGAAGGGAATAAAATAAAATAAAATACATTGAATGAGAAAATGTGATTTTGTAAAGTAATTGACACTTCTAAATTATGTAATTCTGGTAAATTAAAAGAGGTTTGTCAGGTGTATTTGCCAACTTAAATGATAAAACTGCACCGAGTTTTGTGTAGCACTATAAGTACTTTAACCAGATTAAGGCTCTGAGGTCATCTCTTAATTTCAGTTACATGGAGATAGTTGTGTGTTATCCAGCTAACAAAACCTAATTAAATATATATAAATAAAGACACATGTATAAAGTGTATTTTACAATGTTTTAAAGGCATCACTGTCTGTGTTGAGGACTAACCATCATGTGTAGAAAGTTACACTGTCTGGCAGAACCCTGTCAAAAATTATTTCAGCACAAACTTATCATACCAAAGTAAGTATGCTAGGCTAAAATAAATAAACATGCACATTATCATAATTAGACCTGGAGCAGATGGGAAAGCAGGATTATGTGGGTGGGGTGGGGTGATCGCAGTTGCCTGGTATTTCACTGTAACAATGAATGATTTGAAAGACCATGGCTGTTCTTCCATCATCTGGTTTGCAAGTCATATAGCTATAGCTCAGCATCTTGAATATAGTTCATTTCAACTAATCATTTATATTTTAATTTCTCTATGTCTTAATCTCTCTCGCTCTTGCTCAGTGTTTCCCTTCCATAGCCTTTATCCAAGTTGCTTCTTTATTCCAGCATTATAAGTGCAAAAATATAAATACAAATGCTAAAAATATAATTTATCTACAGTGCCTAATAAATGCTAGAAGCACAAATCAGTGGGCGTGATCTTGTAAGTAAAGATATAATTGTGAAAGGTGCATCTTGACTTTAGATGCAAATCATTAATACAAAAATTACATTTTCACAACTAAAACTACTCTTGCCAGTCAGCGCTTCCTCCCCTCCTTTTGTTCCCTTCCCTCGACCACTGTCTACTTCCCTTTGTCCAGCTGCTAACTCATTACACCACAATAAGTGGGGTATTCTTACCAGTCTGCCTAACTACATTCCCAATCTCTGTTACTATATTTCTTATTTGTCTCTCTCTCTCTCTCTCTCTTTTTGTACTTTGTCATTGGCTCTCAATGGACACTGGTCCTTTCACTGTCCTGCTTCGTGAATGATGAGGTGTGCACTGTCTTTACCTCTTGTCCCACCCCTTCCTCTCTTCATGATAACCCTTTAACTTATACATGGGTGGTGGCCCCTTGACAGACAACTGGGTTTCCAGTTGGAAACCTGGTTTTGTTGCTGACATACCTTTCAATTGGCAGCATCATAGGTGTTATCTTGTCCTCCACACATGAGCCAACATAAAGTATTACATTTTAGAGCTGTACAAACAGATGGTAGGTTTTAAACGTAGCAGGATTTCAAACACTAACTGGTCCCTTTTCACAGAGTAATCCTGCAGTCTGCCATCTACTAGCTATGGATGTGTGCTTTTCACTAATGCAGAATTTGGAGATCTATTCCAGTATTATTCTACACTATAGCTTGTACCTGAAAACTATGGGCATCATTTTTATTTGCTACAGCTAAGCTAGACTGCGGTGGTGGTGCTGTGGTAGCGTTGTCGCCTCACAGTAAGACGTCCTGTTCGATTCTCAGCTAGAGTGTCTTCTGTGTGGAGACATGCATGAATGGGCGTACCTTCATTGAAGGTTGTGCGTGAGGGCCAGCAACTCGACACGTAAAAATCTACTGCCAATCATTAGCGGACCAGAGTTCCGCTGTGGCGACCCCTAACTGGGAAAAGCCGAAAGACACAAACAAACAGCTAAGCTAGACCTACATTGCTGGTTTGGGAGGAGAAGAAGCTGTAGTTCACTATAACATCTGTGTAACAGACTCCCAAGTTGTGTTTAAGTATTGTTTAATATGAAGATGAAAATTACTGTTTTATCTGTGTTTACAGGAAGACTGCTGGTTACAGATCCAGCATGTTTTCTTGATGTGAATACAGTTTTGGACTTATAGGAGTGACACAGAAAAAGGTAGTGTTGTGTAGTGACCCCTGATTTGTACAGTACCAAACTCTGCCCACAGCTTAGGTAACTACACCTACATTATCCCCCTACAATGCCAGTAAAACACACTCAGCCCTTCTGTCAGAATAGAACAATCAGTCTGTCAGCTAGCTATCCTTCCTGATTGCTTTAATACACAAACATCTTTTATGATTGATCAATAAGAGGACAAACACTGCTACTTAAATAATGGGATATTAAACTAAACAAATACAGCAACAGTAAAAAGATTTTTATTTCACCACAAATTAATTTCTTGCCATGAGACAACCAAGGGAGCACACACACAAGTTAACAAAAGTGCCAATACTGTGTCCATGCCATGATTTACAATGTTGGGAAGATGCATGTTACCTTTTTAGTAACATGACTATGCCTTGTTTATTAATTTGTTGAAATTGCATTTTATATAGCAGAACATTCAGCTTGGTAGCTTATCCCTGAAGTAAATAATATAATATTTTAATAAGTGCCATCAGTTTGTGTGTGTGCATACTACCTTTTTATTATTGCATGTTATGATTAGTTTATGTGAGTAGTTACTGGAATATACTAAGCTTATTACTTTTTTGGAAATAGTATGCTTTACCACAGCTTTTATTAAAGTGTGTGGTATTTAATAGCTGTATTAACATTTTAAGAAATACTGAGTGCCCACTTAAGTAATATTTGTAAGCTATAGTATTTTTCCATAAATTCTAATTTCCATTTCTGGAAAACAACATAAATAAAGGATACATATTATACCACACACAAAGGTTAATGCTAGTGTCACAAAAGGAAATATTGCCAGTCCAGCTATTTGGAATTTTGTAAATAATTATGTATCATTTGTGAATAGCAACATGATTCATATGCCTGTGTTACAAATGTATTAGAACTGTATGTCATATTGTATAGACGTGTGCTGAAGAGATATTTTTGTACACTATTTTAACTGTTTAGATGCGTGTATTTTAACAGGGGAGACTGAAACTTCAGAAGAATGGTTAAGGTTGAGTTACTTTATGCTAGGGTGTAAACAAAAGAGATGTTGCCTTTCAGTTTCAGTATCTAGAACTAGAAGTTTTTTGTGTTGTCTTTAAGTGTGGAGGAATATAAATTGTTTTATGACTTCCACCATTTGCCAAAAGATCTAAGGTCTAAGTGTTTTCGCAGCTCTTTGGGTCTGGGATTTAGCTGTCCAGTATGTCCAGTATCAAGTGACTCTTCAGGCAGTTTACATTCCCTTGGAGCACAATCTAATGGCAGATTCTTTGTGCATGTCCAGCACACAAGCTCATGAATGGATGTTTCACAGAGATGTGTTCCTAGACATTGTCCATCAGTGGGGTATTCCTCAAATAAATGTTTTTGCCTCCACTCTGAACAGACAACTTCCTCTATTCTGTTCCAAAGTCCCAAGTCCTGTGGTTTGGAAAGTGGATGCCTTATCTTTTTCTTGGAAGGGGTTGTTTCTGTATGCCTTCCCTCTCCTTCCTCCTTTACCACATGTCTTGCACAAGATCAGACAGGACTCTCCTAAAATCTTGCTAGTGACATCCTTTTAACCCACACAACATTGGTCCCCCCTTCTTTCTAGCTTGGCCAGGGGCAATCACCTCAAGTTACCTAACCAGGTGGATATTCTCCCACAAGACAAGTAGTCTCTTATCCATTCTCACTTGTGGATGCTGTTGGTGATAGGATTTTGATCCCTTTTAGACACCCCTTTTCTGAGAATGTGCTTTGAGTTTTGCAAGAGGCTTTGATATCCTGACCAGACATTGGGATAACCTTGGCAGGGGGATTCCTCAGTTAAAGAATATTGCAACAGTGAAGTGACGGACATCTAATGTTATGGTAAGATTTTACAGAACTGTACTTTCTTGGCCTTAGATAGTACACTGAGAACTTTTCTTGGGAGAATTGAGGAGGCAATGTAGGTATGGGTACATGATCTGAGAATATTGGAAGGGAGAGAAAGGTAGAGATTGAGATACATTTTCCACTAGCAGATTGGCTATGCCCTCTGAGTATGTGATATCATTTGCTATCAGCTCTGCACAATGTTGATCTTTATCCTTAATATATATAAAGGATATCTTCTCTTTCTTAGAGGTAAAATACTCCTATACCTGTCATCTTTTCAACAGATGGCACACTTTATTCTAATTCAGCACTTCACATTAACTTTGCCCTCTGTTTTTTCATGCTTTATTCAGACTAGTCATGGAACTTGTGTACTGTATTTCTCTCACTCCAAAGTGTTTGTTGGTACTGCAGTGTCCCTGCCCTTCCACTCCACTCTCCAGTACACCGCCTGACCATTCAGATGACATTTCTGACTATTCTGGGTAGATCGTCATCAGCATATAAGGTGCACAGACAAAATGCAGTGAAGTGATGTCCAAAAAAACTAAACAGCCAGCACTCAATTGTCAGCATGAAAAATCTTTATTTCATAATATAATGAATATCCAAGATGAGAGTAAATACAGCATACTAGTTTCAGCAATAAAACCTTCTTCAGTGCAACAAGCAAACATAACCCCCACCCCTTTTAAACAACAACAATCTCCACATCATTGGTTAATCAAAAATGTTCATTAAGCCCAGGAGAAAAAAGTGCTCCTAAGTGAATAATCCATTTTTTTCTATTTCTTATCTAATATATCATGTCAGCCTGATTTGTCTTTTCTATTAGACATAATTCTGTCTATTATAACAAACTAAACTTAGTTGTAGGGTGTTTAACAGTGTGTTTGTAAAGGGCATTGGGTTGACTGGCACATCTGACATCACTAAGATGTTCAGAAATACATCATTTTAGTGGATGAGAGGTTTGCCCCACATAAAAAGCAGGGCATGTGCATAGAGCTAAATAAATAACCCAATCCAACCCAAACTTTCAATGGACATAAATTTCAAATACAGGCAAAGTGTTATGAAAAGTGAATTGTTTTGTGTCACGAACATATTTACAGAAACTACAATGACTGCAGGGCTGACACCCCACCAAAAATTGTCCATCCAAATTAGTCTGCTGTAGCCAAATATTAACCCCACTAGATTTTTTATGTTGATTAAACCAATTCCCCAATGTCCAATCCCTCCTGTAGGAAAACAGACATTTGGAGGATATCAAATCCCTCAGGGTATCATCAGATAATAAGATCCCCCAAGGTTTATGTACTAAATCAATCAAAACTAATGTATTGTTACCATAACTGGTAACTTATCTAAGTGGAGATTCTGAAACCACTCTGGTTTTGTATTGTAACAGCTCAGATCTATACAGTCTACTGACTATATCCCTTGAGTGGATGACATCCTGGTATTTATAGCTTCTATTGTAAAACCTAGTAACCAATTCTTGTTCTTGTGAAGCAAGCATCTCATCAGAGGAACAGATCCTATGAAGCAAAATTGGATCTTAGGAATATTCCAGATAATATGGGAGGTGGTATAAATGTGGACTGTATAAAACAAAAAACTGAGAGATCATATTCCTTATTAATTTTCTTATTATGAAAAAACGCCTTGAGATTCAACAATCTACAAAATGAAATGTCATTCTGAGCAAAAGCACCCTCAGGCACAAAATAACTAGGCACAAAACCAAGACCTTTATTACACAATTCAACTTCAGTAGAGGATAAAGAAATAGAAGAAATATTATGAACATTCAGACTTCCTACTATAGTGTCATTAACTGCAGCAATGTTTCTAAAGTTGGTACTCTGCTTATGGTGCTTGTGTCCAGCCCTTCTGTGACGCATAAAGGGATATCATCATTTTTTCTTTTAGCAGAGGTGGAAACAGATGGTGTACCCATATCCATATATGTTGTGGAGGAAAATTCCTCAACACATGTCTCAGGAGTGCTATCGACTCTCTTAAGAATTGATTTTTTCCTTTTCCGATTACCAGATGACAGAGGACATTCTTTATTTTCTGGGTAGATTATCACCAGTACACCTCCTCACCGTTCAGGTAGCATTATTGACAGCTCTAGGTAGACTGTCACCAGTACACCACCTGACCATTTAGATGGCATTTCTGACAGCTCGGGGTAAACTGGCATCAGTACACCACCTGGCCATTCAGATGGCATTTCTAACAGCTCTGGGTAGATTGTCATACTGTAAGGTACAGTGTTGGAAGAGAAAACTGTAAATGAAAAGAGCTCTATCAAGCTACCAGTTTATTATAGCAAACACAAACATTTTTTATGAAACCTGGCTATCAACTCAAAACTCATTCTGTGTATACCAGCGCAATGTATATAACTACTCTAATTTTCACAACCTTGAACTGATAATTCACATTAAAAGTACACCAAATTGCTATCAGATGCCACCCTAACATCTTCAGTATAGTTCCTTATAAGAAAGCTAAGGCATAGAATTGCAAGTCCTGTCACTTTAAAAATGTATTTATGATTCGTAAAAAAGCACTGGATTTTGAAACTTGTTAGAACTTTAATGAAAGCACATTTTTGCAGGCAGGGGCTTTGCCTCCCAACACCCCTGTTACTTAGATATAGTAACTCTGAGATTGCTCTACCTGGAAGATGGGGTAAATACTCTTGAGATTCTAAAATTTAAGAGTTAGTTCATATTCGCCCATCCACTTAAATCTTTGCTATTGCAAGTGTCACAGTTAATGCTCCTGGATTTTTGATAAGTACCATAAAGTGATATAATCTGAATCAGATATTGTGATGTGTGACATGCACGAAGCAGTTTGCATATTATCCAAATTTAATTTCATTTAAGCTTGTTTACCAGGGTAGTACTCTGAGCAAACAAATGACCAATTTCAGCTCCAGCCCATATTGTGAAATACAACAAATAAGTGGGAATCAACAATTAAAACATTTTGATTTTGATGCTGTCAAGTATATTATTTTCTTTGAGATTAAACTTGAAGCTGCTTAGTTGTTTAGCCTGTCACTGTCCTACTTTCGCATACCTCTCAACTGTACAGATTTTTGCAGAAAGTCAATATTTTTGCCTCATATTTTTGGTCTGTTCTTCATAAAATTTTGTTTTTTTCTTCTGGACAGTCTTTGGCAAATCCTTGAGAATTAAAGTCAGGAAATACTGACTTTTGATTTTGATGCTGTCAAGTATATTATTTTCTTTGAGATTAAACTTGAAGCTGCTTAGTTGTTTAGCCTGTCACTGTCCTACTTTCGCATACCTCTCAACTGTACAGATTTTTGCAGAAAGTCAATATTTTTGCCTCATATTTTTGGTCTGTTCTTCATAAAATTTTGTTTTTTTCTTCTGGACAGTCTTTGGCAAATCCTTGAGAATTAAAGTCAGGAAATACTGGCAGACATCTGTGTTTCAGAGGTCATACCCTTAAGGAAATGCATGCATGTTATTCTAGCATCTTTCTACATTTGTAAGAGAAATATTTAAAATTGTCTCTAATTGCGAGCCTTTGCCCCCCCCCCCCATTATTTATGGATTGGTCCAGATTTCTTGCCCTAAGAGGTTAAGAGGTAAGAGATAACAGATCTAAGAAAGACATATCCTTTGATATAAAAGCATAGGATCTGTGTATCTCATGTTCTGTTATCCAGTAAACCTGTGGCATTTACACACTCTGAAATGAGACGACTGTGTATGTTACCTTGATATGTTTCTGTTCTTAACATGAAGAATAGGTTGCAACATGTTTTATGGATGTATTGCAGCAGTGCTATAACCACTCAGAGTTTTAGCACTGCTTACTTGTATGTTTCATTTTACCCACTTTTTTATATCCGAATTAGGACCATAGGAAAAAAAATTTAGTGTTTTTAGAGAAGATTAAGTATCTTAAGGTATAACCACATGGAAATAATTATCTTCTAATCTTCTGATGGAATTAGCACCTAAGGGAGCACAGCAGTTATGAAAGAAATTAATATAAAAAATAAAACTTTAAAAAGCGCCTCCAGTATAGATTATCACACAATGGACCACAGTAATAAGTCAAAACATTAATTGCCTGACTGACTAGTAAGCTTTTAATACCATAAAGAAAAAAGAGTGAATTTGTATTATCTGAAGTGCCTTTGAGGTTGCCACACTAGCCAATTTGTGGCAAGCTCAGGAAAACAAATGATGTAAAAAAAATTATAAAAACATTTAAAACCCTATCATGAAGGATCTTTAAATCATTGAATGTGTCTGCCTCCACTTGAGAAGGGCTCCCTATTTAAATGTCTGCACTTGTAACACCAAGTGTCAACATGCCAGAAAAAAGAAACAGAAAATGCAGGAGAAAGGACATATTGAACATCACTTTTCTCCTTTTAGGTTCTTTTTTGCAGGGATAGTAAGCCCTCTGGCACTCTTAATGAGAGGGTGCAAACCCCCCACATACCCCTAACGTATATATACTAACTCTGAGATTGCCATATAACTCACAGAAAAGGGAGTATTTCAAGAAAATGGCAATCCCAGACTCAGTATATGTAAATCTTTTTGTCAATTTTCTTCTGCTCAACAGTAACCTTTGCTACTAGTCTGTTTTTCCTGTTCTGTTTAATAATCCACCAACTGTAACATGTGTTTCTTCACAAGATGATAAGTAACTTTCAATAGTCTTTCTCTTGCAAAATTTGTGTAAAATGTTAAACTTGTCAAATTCTCTTTTGTAAAATTGTAAAATTGTTAAGCTTGTCTTTGTATATCTTGGAGCTTTTCTCCCTGGGCCTCCGCTGAAAACAGACAAGTTGTCCAGTCGGACTTTCCCAGTAAACAAATGTAAAATAAATAAATAAATAAATTCATTCTCAGCATTACAAGAATCACCAAAGCAGGTCCTGACATTTCAAACACTTACTCAGGAGAAAACATAATACCTATAAATGAATAAGAAAATGCAACTACTGGCTATCACATCTGCGGCATGAAATCCACTACAGTGTTGTTCTGTGCCAGTGAAGGTTTTCGTATAGTATGGACCAGTGATAAGCTCAGTTAGCCTTCTGCTAGCCAACAAGTCTGGCACTTAGCATAGAAGTTAATGCTATGTGCATACTGCTCAGCTATACAGATTTCAGCAGAATGTGCAGATTTTTGCCTCTTATTTTTGGTCTGTTCCACTTAAAATTTGTATTTTTCTGGCAAACTACAGAGGATTGAAGTCACTAAATAATGACATACATTTGAGTTTCAGACTTCACATCCTTCAGAAAATGCAAGCTAACACAAAACCTGTTATTCTAGCAACATTCTAAGTTTATAAGAGCAATATTTAAAATCTGTCCCTATTTTTGGGTCTTTGTCCCCCCATTATTTACAACTTTGTCCAGATTTCTTGTGTTATGAAGTTGAGAGGTATGGCTATGTACTGTTTACAAGCTGTTTCCTATGGTCTAGGGTTTGATTCCTTCTGCCTACTATGTGACCTTGAGCAATTCATTTAACCAGAAAGTGCTTTAGGGGAGCCAGGAAAAAAAATGGTTCTGGTTCTGGGCTGTGCATTGGTCTCCTGAACCAAAAGCCTATTAAACTATAAAAAAATAACACACCAGTTATTGCCTCTGTAAAATGTGACTGTTTGAAAATATTTTAATGTCCTAGTTTATAACAACAACAAAAGTCAAGCAGTCCATATATATAAACTATATATATATATATATATATATATATATATATATATATATATATATATATATATATATATATATCAAATGCACAATCACAGTTATAATTATAATATATATATATATATATATATAGAGAGAGAGAGAGAGAAATAGATAATAGAATAATAGATAGATATGCACGTGTATATGTATGTATGTATGTTTGTATATAAGTTATGGGCCAATCAGTTACATTTGCTAAGTTTTTTTTGCCTTCCCTATCAAGAATCGATAGAGTATAGGCAAAGAGAAAGAAATAGGGGGATCATAAGTGAAAAACCAGCACTGGTAGAGTTTTTAGTAGATTCTGGAATAGAAGCTGCTGTTAAAAAAAGGATAATTAGAAGGGTATATAAAATATTGCATGATAATTATAAGAATCAATCAGAGGAGGTTAGAAAGGATTGAGAAGAGAAATTGGATGAGCAATTCACAAAGAAATAATGGAGGGATATATGTATGACTCCCAAATATGCAACAAAATGTAGACGATTTTGGATCTTTGCTTGGAAGTATTTGCATAGGTATGTTTATACCTCAAGCAGACTCCAAAGGATTTTTTTCTCAGGTAGACTGCAACTGTTGAAGGTGTGATCAGAAGAATGAGACAACTGGGAACATATTTTCTGAGAATATAATGAGCTGGCAGACTTTAAAAGTTCCCTGCAGACTTCTCTAACAGAAATACTGGGTGAGCAAATTGGTGTAACTAAGGAAATGATTTCTTTGAGCTGTGATACAGAATTGGAATTGCCTAGACATAGTAAGGCCTTCCTGAGTCTAATTATGGTGGCTGCCCAAAAAAGCAATTATTAGAAAATGGAAATCAAAGTCTAAACCAACTTAAGTAGTGAACATAGTAACAGAGAATTAACTACAGGAAGTGGGATTTTTAGAAAAGGGTAGGAGCAAATTACACAGAACAAAATGTGAAATGAGGTTTAACAGAAGGCAGGAATTCAATGAGCTTTGTAATATTTGACTGACAATGACTGGATAGATTATAAGTGATGTATAACATTTCCAACTTATATGCCAGTATGGTTTGTTTTAATTTATATAAATGTATGATTGCCTGTGTCATAAGTGATAATTTAATAAAGATGTTTCTTGTTTAAAAAAAGAAGACGTCGTCCTGCAGTAAATGTGCCTTTGTTTGCAAGTCTCACAGGAACAAGCCTTAGGCATGATTATATGCTATTGTCCATTACAAAATATCAAATAGGAAGACTAGAATGGACTCAAAAGGCACTGACAAAAAGAACTGAAGAACTGCAGATCTTAATTTGGATGATGATATTAAAGTCAAAGGGGGCCATAATTAATGATTTTAAAGACACCATTGGAAGCTACTTACTTGAATGTCTGGGAAAGAATATTCAGTGAAACATCCCAGATAATTTTGGTAACTGGTATAAGGCTGCTACAAAGACACTTAGAGGATGAGCCCTAAAACAAAGAAAGCATTTGTACACAAACAGAATGTCATCTAGTAACATACAGAAAAAGCAAGCAAAACATAAAACACATTCCTTCAATATGTTAAAGGATGCAGCAGCTTTGTGTCTCTTTAGGTAAAACTGGATAAATATTTGAAGTGTTATGAATTCTACCAGAACACAATATTGGGGTACTCATAATTACTTGGTATTCATGTTGTGGCATACAAGGTCTTAAAAATAGTATTTTCAAAACTTAGTTTCCCAGACAACTGCACTATAGACTGAAACTCATATGGAAGAATGTTATTTTTGGTAAAACAGTTATCTGTTCCATATCAGTTTTGATCCATAGTGCAGCTGTGTAGTGAATTTTGTTTTTTGTTTCCTGCAGTTGCTTCTATTGGCCTCATTTTTTTCAAGTAGTATTTACAAAATAAAAGGTTCAAACTACAAGTGAGTCATTTTCAATGTGCAGCATTGATTGATTGAGTTATGTTTGTTCTTTGTTTGGTAAGAAGCAGAGTGTGGGCTGGTCAAGTGATCCTTTTCAGTCAGAACCCAGGCAATGTTGGCAGGAACAATATAGTAAATCATGCAGATTCTGTTAAAATAATACTGCATAGACAAGACCATTGTAAAATGAAAGCAATGCATTTAACAGTGAAATGTTTTGATGTTAAAATAGAAAACAATAATGTAAGAATGAAGTGTATAAACCTGAGATGTAACAATAATCGCATTACCATTAAATACAGTACAAGACAAAGGTAGGGAAGATAATAATTAGCTTTGTACATGGTGTTTCCATTTTGGAGTATATGTTGCTTAATAAACACTTTTAAATATGTGTGAGGCTCTTATCTACAGCAAATAGAATGACACTGTCAAAAAAGGAGGTAAGGGAGAATGAAAATGAGTTCTTAGAGATGGAAGGCAGAAACAAGATGGAGTGGAATTTAAACATTATTTACAATTTTTACAATAAGTATATATATATATATATATATATATATATATAATTAAAATATATAATTATTAGAAATGATGACTTCATGTAGAAGAACGTAGAATAATGTAATGAGTTCAGTAAGCTAATTTGCTATAGCCAGCACAGTGAATAGGATTGTACAGTATAATATTTAATCCTCAGAAAGCTCAGGCTTGATTCCATGCACAACCAAATCTTTCAAGCCGTTTGACTTTCCTAGATCTTTTGTGTTCTAAACTGAGTAAAATCAGAATCTCACATTTGCTAAGAGAAACATTTCCATTGGGATTCTCTATAAAATATAGTAATGGGGTAATATGATGCACTGAAAGCTTATAATGTTGTTATTCGTGAGTCTATATTATAACCTTGAATGGGCAGTATATCAAATACAACTCCGTCGACACATAAACGCCGAACTACAAATTCAGCAAACCACCAAACCATCAAAAATGTAAACATTGAATGCATCACGTCATCAAAAGTGCCATTCAGGTAAGTGAAATCCAATGAAGTAAACCTACATTAACACACTTTTTGCAGGGGGGCAAGCTCCCCTACAGCCCCCCCACACCACCTACTTAAATATACCAACTCCGAGACTGCACTACAGTGGGGAAAATGATATATTTCCTCATCCCCACAATCACGCTGCTGGACAACAATCACATTCAATGTTGTTAGTTTCGATGGTTTGGAGGTTCGCTGAATTTGTAGTTCAGTATTTATTGTCGATGGAGATGTATTCGATATACTGCCCATTCAAGGTAATAATATAGACCCGTTATTCGTGAATGGGAAGAATTAGCTATGCTGTCTAACTTGTTAAAATATAAGATATAGCTGCAGAAAATACAGAAAGTAAATTTTATTTTAACTATTTTCCTTAGCACCATATCCACCATGCTGAAGACAAACACATGGAAATCATACTCTCTGACCTCACCCCTGGCTTCGACTACTCATTTATAGTAAGTTTCATATGGTGCTTCTCTCTTAATATCCTTGTAAGGAACTACTGTACAAAATACATTTCGTTTCACTTTTAGTAATTGTTCATGTTGCATATTTGCAACATCTTAGAAGTCCTAGATAAGTATTTTAGCCCTCCAAAAAATCTGTTTTTCATTTTTTTGTCCTTACAAACAGATTTGGAGGTTGAAATATACCACAAGTAAAATTCATCTTTTGTCATTGTGGACTATGTGTTGTCATTGTGGACTACGTGGTTATTACATTCATTGTTGCATGGGTGATTTAGGGCAGTAAGTGTAATGTTATCATGTAGACTGCAAAATGGACTTCAGCATGCACATGAAAAGTGTTACAATAGGTGTTAACATTTATATGGTTACTTCAGGGGTTCCCTATGATATGTGGGAAACCTGCAATTGCAGGTTCCTTTGCTTTGAAAAATAAAATACAGTTCAATTAAATATAATACTAAGGTTCAAAAATGATGTAAACCACTGAAATATTGTTACAGGAGGCCCACCCACCATACTGCTATAATGCTTATGCATACTAACTCTAAGACTGCTGTGCCATGAAGAAGAGGAAATACTCTGACATGCTGCATCTTCACACTTTGTATTTAGTTTCCCCATACATACCTATAACTCTACTCAGACTTGGTATATATCATTTCCATACATACTTATAACTCTGCTCACACTTAGTGTATATTACTCCATACATACTTATAGCTCTACTCACACTTAGTATAGATTACACCATACATACTTACAGCTCTGCTCAGACTTAGCATATATTACTCCATACATACTTATAGCTCTACTCACACTTAGTATATATTACTCCATACATACTTATAGCTCTACTCACACTTAGTTTACATTACTCCATACATACTTACAGCTCTACTCACACTTAGTATAGATTACTCCATACATACTTACAGCTCTGCTCAGACTTAGCATATATTAATCCATACATACTTATAGCTCTACTCACACTTAGTATATATTACTCCATACATACTTATAACTCTGCTCACACTTAATGTATATTACTACATACATACTTATAGCTCTACTCACACTTAGTATAGATTACTCCATACATACTTACAGCTCTGCTCAGACTTAGCATATATTACTCCATACATACTTATAGCTCTACTCACACTTAGTATATATTACTCCATACATACTTATAGCTCTACTCACACTTAGTTTAGATTACTCCATACATACTTACAGCTCTACTCACACTTAGTATAGATTACTCCATACATACTTACAGCTCTGCTCAGACTTAGCATATATTACTCCATACATACTTATAGCTCTACTCACACTTAGTATATATTACTCCATACATACTTATAGCTCTACTCACACTTAGTTTAGATTACTCCATACATACTTACAGCTCTACTCACACTTAGTATAGATTACTCCATACATACTTACAGCTCTACTCACACTTAGTATAGATTACTCCATACATACTTACAGCTCTGCTCAGACTTAGCATATATTAATCCATACATACTTATAGCTCTACTCACACTTAGTATATATTACTCCATACATACTTATAACTCTGCTCACACTTAATGTATATTACTACATACATACTTATAGCTCTACTCACACTTAGTATAGATTACTCCATACATACTTACAGCTCTGCTCAGACTTAGCATATATTACTCCATACATACTTATAGCTCTACTCACACTTAGTATATATTACTCCATACATACTTATAGCTCTACTCACACTTAGTTTAGATTACTCCATACATACTTACAGCTCTACTCACACTTAGTATAGATTACTCCATACATACTTACAGCTCTGCTCAGACTTAGCATATATTACTCCATACATACTTATAGCTCTACTCACACTTAGTATATATTACTCCATACATACTTATAGCTCTACTCACACTTAGTTTAGATTACTCCATACATACTTACAGCTCTACTCACACTTAGTATAGATTACTCCATACATACTTACAGCTCTACTCATACTTACTATACTGGGTTGTAGTTACACTCTGCAGAATTTAAACAGATATCCCCATTGAAGGAATATCTATATTTTAAAGCAGAGTTTAAAATATTAACATAGTCAGTGGTATAAGATTGCACTGGGCAAATGGTACTAAAGCTGATAACATTATTAGTCGCAACCAAAATATTTAATGTATATATCCTAGGATCACACTTTGTTGAATGTGCAAGGTTATTGTCCAGTTCTATCACATTTCTCTAAATGCAGTTTCTCAGTTATGTGTAAACATGTATTTTGGGTTCTTTAAAATGGCATTGTTCAATCCAGCTGGAAATCACAGTTGATACATTTGTGGCTTATAAGACAAATTTTTTTGGAATCATCATCTATGATAACACCAAGTAATATAGTGTAACAGACATCCGCTAATGTTGTGTTTTGTGCAGATGTGATTTTGAATGTTTTTTTTTTTTTCAAAAACACATTTGGGAGTGAAAAGTAGAACTTTGATTTTCTTTGCATTGAGGATGAGGCAGGACTGATGGATAAAAGATTCAATGGATGAACCAGTGATATAGTCTGAAGCCATGACATCACCAACAGATTCTCATTTTGTTTTAACAACTAATTGCATCTTCCTTACTAAATAATCTACTGGACAGAAAAACATCTGTTTTGTCTCACAAATTGTTATCCAGTTCATATATCCCAAAAAAAACAACAGTCCCATATTTAAGTTTACAACATAATTTTATAAATTTCATTTGATTAATATAGGCCATAAATATTTAACTGTACCAATTAACCTACAAGCCTCAGGAGCACCTCACTAAGCAGTGTTATAATAAAAATGACAAAATTTGCCACTAGTTTACCATATAAAGCATACCACTGCCTTGCTCTTAAAAAAGACTTTCATGGCTAGAACTACCCCACTACTAATCCTTCTCACAGCTACTAACCACACACAAACTCATCTACAAACATGCCAAATATCCATTCCTAAGCAACTTTTATCTCTATTACTCCCCAAATAGAGAACTCACCTCTACCAACTAATTACTTCTCCATATAATCCTATCTGGTAATTTAGCTGCTATGTGTCCCCCTCATATGTATCTAGACTATGGAACTCCATGTCTCTAAAACTTAAAAACAAAATGGTAATGATAAACTTTTCAAATTTAAACTCAAACAATGCTTAACTCATTACATTTGAGTGATGCCTCCAGGTGCATCTGCACTTCACTGCTACTGACACCTCTAGGCATCAAATATCGCTTGATTATATTTGCATCAATAATTCTAAAACCATGATATTTATTATATTTTAAGAGACTTCATCTTAAAGCTTACAAAATGGCATACACAACTGCATTAATATTTGACCTATGTCTAGTGCAGGTAAATAGATATTAACTGTTGTTTTTATGATATTAATTTATATAGATATAATTTTCACATTTTTCTAAATATCTCAACAACCAAGTAGCACAGACAGAACTTCTTAGCCTCATATGAAACCTCTCCGCTAGATGAATAAAATGTTGCAAATAGTATGTGTATAACTTCAGGGGTTGGGGTTGCTGAGATATTGTAAATTTGTTTACAAAATATTACAGCTGTAATAGTTACTGTGACTTATAAAATTCCTAAAGAACCTAAAGAATACTAAGTCTACCACTGTAAAACTAGTTTGTGCTGAAGATTTTGCCATTTATGCTTCTTTCATAACTCCTATGGCTCCAGAGACATGAATGTTTGTTTGAAATGTGAGGACATAATTTGATTCTGTCAAAAGGCTTAGGCCCTGCCCATTGGAAGTTACAGTGAAAACTTCCTGAACTCCATTGGAGTGAATGAGTTAACTGGGTACATGGCTCTGCTCTTTTCCACAACATAGTAGCCCTGCAGTTTCTTCACCTTTCTAGACACCTTTTCCACCCAGCTCTTCTATCCTCACTCACATAATAATGTATACAACTATTATATTTAATATATGGGATACCTTCCTCCATTTTATTTTGCCTTTTCCCTATTTTCTACTCTAAGTGAAACTCTGTAATGAAAATGCTTCCTGCCTATTTATTCTGCTCCTCCCTTCCCTCCTCTCCAGCTTTACTGTCTTACTATTTGCTCTTTCCCCCTTACACATCAAGCAAAGACATGGTCACAAATCTCTCACCATACACAAAGTGCATATGCTTTCCCCAAACTTTTTATTCCTCATTGAACCTTTAATTGGAAGTTTAGTTTTTGAAATTCACCATAAACCAACAAGCAGTCCTTTCATTCTTCCACATTCTGAAATCTCTCATTTTTTTACGTTATTGCCTTTTTTCCAAAATTAAAGCATAATAAGGATCTACTATATAGTACAAAAATCATAATACTCTCAAACCATTTTTTCTCTGATGTGCAGCACCATCTATACTGCACTTGCATAAATTCAGCTTTCTCTGATATTCCATCACCTCTAAATTACCCCGTTCACCACTTTTTCCTCTTCTGTTCCAAATGTCTTCATATTTTTTAATCAAAAGTTGAACTTTCAATGCATTTCCACTGAACTACATTACTTGTAATGCACAATGCACATGCAAATATGATATGCAGCACCCAATTCTTTGTTAACAAATTTTCCTTTACTAAGTTTGACACCTAACATGTTTACCCTCTACATTAAATGCTTCCCTTAACTTCTTACATTTTTCATTATTCATTTTTAACCAGACCATTTTAATACCTTTTCTACCATCTTCATCACCTTCTCTGTCTATAATTTGTTCTTAGCTACTGCCACTACTAAATCATATGCATAGGACATAATTAATGCTATTAGCACACCTGGTCTATGTTCCCACTGTCCTTGCTCCATTATTCTATGCCATTTTGTTAACACTACTTTCATAATTGTTGAAAAAGAACATTGTTCATGGGACACTGCTATTTACACAAAAAAGCAGATCACCTGTAGTTGATTCTATCAGACGTTGTAATCGTAACTCAGCAATAGAAACGAATGAGTAGAAAAACGCTCACTTTATTAACAAAAATAATAAAGCTTTCGGGAGATAACCCTTCTTTAATATTCAAACATTGCACTAAAAAATCACCATTTTTATATAAAATATCACATGACACAGCCACCAATGAAATTCCAGAAGTAATTAACATTAAAATTCAGATCTATTTACATTACTATTTAACTTTTAAAACATTTAATGTTCATCATTAACTTATAGGTCATCATTTATATTGCTTCTGTCTTGCTATTAAGACAGGTTTGACAGTTATCATATTATTTAGTCCTGGTGCCCTATCCGCTTCAAGTCTAACAATCCATTTGTATTCAGCCATCTCCAGCTTATTATTTATGTCAACCTGTCTTAAACTTTTATATACTACCTCTAAAACCTTAAATTTAAAATTATGAGACATCCCTTTATCAATTTTATGTTTAGTCAGAGCATTAGACATGGCACCTCTCCTTATCTCAGACTTGTGTTCAATTTTATGATCTTTAAGTCGCCTCGAACATTTTCCCACATAAAATCCATCACATTGGGTACATGTTGCTAAATATACTATTGTTGTTGTATTACATGTGGCTTGATATTTCATCTCATATTTTATTTTATTTACTGGATGCTTAAAAACCCGTTGTTGCAAATATCATTGCAACAACGACAATTAAAACAAGAGTGGTGCCATAATTAAAAGTCACTGGGTTCATTAAATTCACCTCGAAGTCTTTATAGCACAATTGACTCTTAAGATTGTTTCTATTTTTATAAGCAAATCATGGTACATTGCCCAATATTGTAACTAATTCAGGCAAAGATGTTAGTATTCGCCAATTTTTTCGAATTACTGCCTCCACATATTTTGTCATATAACTATAAGCTGTAACGTATCTCAAGGTAGAGGTAGAACAAATTGCCTCATTCCCATCCAAGGAATTTTCCCCAAAATATGGGGGTGCCATGGCATTTCTATCCCTTAATATGTTATTCTTAATCCTCAAGACATAATCAATATTATAACCTCTGTTTTCAAAATTCTTACATATAACATCCATCTGTTCTTCACATTTTATCAAATCAGTATTAAGTCTGTTCATCCTTAGTAGTTGACTTTTAACAATTCCACCAAACACATGTTTAGCATGCATACTTTTTGCATGTGTGTATCTATTTACCTGTACATCTTTTCTATGCACACAAGTTTTCAATACCCCAGCTTCCTTATATAATTTAACATCTAAGTAGGAGATTTTATTATAAGAATATTCCATAATAAACTTTAAGAAATTTGTGGTACTATCTAAAAACTCTGCAAATCTTTTTAATTGTTGTTTCTCACCTTTCCATAATAAAAAACAATCATCTACAAAATGCTGATAAAAGAGGATATTTCCTTTAAATGGATTTTCATCATTCATAACATATTCTTTTTCCCATTGACTCAATACAATGTTAGCATATGTGTTAGCCATGGGAGTACCCATGGCTACACCAGCTATCTGTAAATAAGGTTGCCCATTAAAAAGAAAAATATTTTTGTCCAAAACAATTTCTATTATATTACAGAGGGTTTCTATCTCTTTATCCATCATATTTGTGTTGCTACATAGAAATTCACGAGTAGCATTTATTCCATATTCATTTGGTATGACAGTAAATAGTGAACCTATATCTAAAGTTACAAATATAAAATCACATTCTTGATTATTCTTGTACCATATGTACAATTTCTTTAAAAAATCTCCAGTATCTTTACACCGCTATTTACCTCATTCATTAACATAATTTCTACATCCAAGCATCCACTTAACAGAACTGAACCTTTACTGTACTATTTTCACATACTGAATGTAAAAAATAAATAACTTTTTACTTATAACTAAGAGCAAAAAATGATAAATACCTAAAGGCTGTTATAAACTGTTTTATTATGTGATTTTAAAATGCTACCTTAATACAACAAAAGATAAGTGCTTTCGTCTTTTAAAATATTATGAATTGAGACTTCATCGGATAAATATCTATCCAAAGTTTATTGAAATTAAGTGCAAATCAAAAATAAGTTTGAAATTAATGCCTAGTAATAAGCTAAAATTAATCATATTACATAATGGGCATATAAATGGATTAGTGCATTTAGGTATTGGCTATTTAAGAATTTTTTCTCCAAAAATTCAAATTCGAATTATGTGATTTATATTGTAATGTATAAAACAAATCACATGATTTTAGTAGTTATCTGACAAAGTCTCAGTCTTTAATATTTTAAGAGATGAAAGAGCTTATCTTTTGCAGATTAAGCTAGCTGCATTTTAAATTCACATAAAACGGGTTTTAACAGCCCTTAGCTATTTATCATTTTTTCTTCTTAACTTTTTACTTATGCCATATATCTCAAGTATATGTCATATCTGAACATGTGCCACAGTATCATTTGCTTTCCCTGTATCACAAGCCACCATTCTATACTCCCTGTCTCTTCTCATAGTACTTTCTATAATTTCACTTACAATAACCAACATCTCCTTCAATTTTTTTCCTCTTTAACTTTACCTCTTTTAAAATATTTTTGTAATCATTTTAAAAGCTTTGTTATATACATACAACACAACTCCAGTTCTTTAGTGATCCTTTATCTTTCTTCTTCCAAATAAACCTTATATCCCCTTCTCTCACTCCAACTTTTTATTCCACTGTCCAGCTATTCATTTAACCCTTGAACAAAAATGCCTTTATTTCTTTCATTCTGCTATCTGTCTAAAACTGTAATTCTTGCATTATCTGCTTTTATTGTTCCCTCACATATTTTTCCATTCAGTCTCATTACACCCCAGTCCTTCACAGTTCATGTGTTTTGTTATATATTTCCATAACACGTTTGACTCTCTTCATTATTTCTTCTTGCATTTCAATGTCCTTCCCAGCTTCACTTAAGCAGACATCCATTTTCTTGTCTTCCCCTTTCACACATTTTTCTAATACTTTTTAACAGAAACCTCTGCCACATACTTACATCCTTCACTAATTCTCTGTCTCTTTCACATAGCTGTCTCTCCCTTTTTAATATATCATTATTGTTTTTCTCTATAAGTACTCACATTCTCTGACTAGCTTTTCATTATATTTTTTGTTCTTAGTATGACACTTTGCTTCCACATCCATTTATTTATATTTCCATTTGACAGCCAGCTAACAATTCATGCAACAATTATAAAAATGCCCCATACCTTCACGATCTTCATGTAACCTTTTAACTGTTGCTTCATCTCACCACTTTCTCTATATTCTCCATTTAATATCCTTTCATTCCTTAATAATTACTGCATTTTCCCCAAACATCCTCAAATAACCTATGATCTAAAAAATAAAATCCACCTTTTCCAACCTTGTAATTCTCTCATAACTTATGAAAAAAAATCAATTTCTATTTTATTCTACACTTACAGAAATAAATTGTCTCTCTTGTCCCACTAGTTTCTATAATGTATTATCTTTTACACCTTCTGATATCTTGCTTTCAGCTTCCTCCCCTCTTTCCTTACATTGCGATTGAAGTCTACTTTCATAATAATGCTTTATTTATAATATACTTTTTGATATCTTCAAATAAATATATCCTTTTCTTAACACTCCTATAAGCATACAGCAATATCATCCAGTATATCCTTTTCTTAAATTTTAAATAAAAAAATGATCAAGCATCTAATCTTCTACAATAATATTCATACTTTTCACACCCATTTTGCCCCACATTGCAACAATTCCTTAACATGTCTTTCACTCAAAATATCTGTACTATCCTTTGTCCCCACATCATCTCAAATTGCATCTGTCTGAATATTCTGATACCAATTTAATACTACAGGTCTTTTGATATTATTTATTACACTATTTAAATCTAGTGCTCAAACTAAAACAGTATCCCTTTCATTTCTTTGTTTCAGTGTCACATTCTTTACACTTAGTAGACACTGCTTTACTCCATTGCAGTATTTTCTGTACCAGCACCCCAATTTACAGGAATGTCTTCTTCCCCTCCCTATCTTGCAACAAAATAAATTTATTAGCAGTTAGCATAACATATTTTACGCGAAAAGGCCTGATTCCAAAAGTCTTGCTCTCAGTGCAAGTGATCACTTACATTGAGACCATTCTGAGAGCAGGTCTTTTGGAATGTGGTCCATGTAGCGAGGTTATTTATAGATAGACCTTACAGAGAAGCAAATTACTTACACTGGGAATCTAGTCCATGTATAAAAGGCTATTTATAGAGAGACCTTACACTGAAGTAAGTCACTTACACTGAGAGCAGGTCTTTTGGAATCAGGGCAGACTTATACTGACAGCAACTCTTTTAAAATCTGGCCCTAAGTCTTTTCTTCTCCAATACCTAAACCCATCCGAACCTCTATCAACACGTCTGTCTTGAAATGTATTTTATTTTCTGTCTTCAGTTTGAACATTCTTGTTCCTACCTTCCACTGCTACTTCACTGTGTTGCGCATTTACATTCTTTCTACATCATTTTTATTAATATCATGCATATTTTGATCACCATGCTCACAGTCAGACCATATATGCCTTTCCTTATCACAGTTTGTACATTTCAACACACTGTAAGTCAATATATAGCCCCTTTCCTCCATTGTTGGCATCATTGTTTATTACACATCCCCTCCAAATGACTGTCAGAAGCACATAAATAGCAAGTCTGCTTTTAACCCACTATGTTCAACTGTAGCTGTAATTCCATTCACAGTTATTAAACTTACCATTTGCTTCATGTTATTGTCACACACTTTCAAAACACCCCTACTTTCCATGTCCCAGTTCACAGTTATCATTCACACTTTACCCGTACAGCTAAATGCAAGGCATCGTATTATGCCACAAGAACACCCACTGGTTCATTTCCGTCCATTATATCATCCCTGAATTCAAACGCTAGCTTTCTATTTAAATTTCTATTTAATGGGGAAAAATATATTCAGACCTGAGAGCACAGACTTCCTTTTCAGTTTCTAGTAACAAAAAAGTCTTCAGTAATTGAAAGGATTTGAAAGTCTTCAGTTCTCCTGCTTCATATGCAATAGCATTTCATTATTAGGGACTCATCCAGCATTTATTTCAGAGGCATGATCCCTTTGAAAATCATCATCATTAGAACCATATATTAGTGTCACTTTGCTTCCTCACAGCCATCTTTTCCCGTGCTCATTAGCCCTCTGTTTCCCCCTTGTCATAAAAAAGTGTAGAGGGAATTTTCCATTTCCCTGGGCAAATTTACCCAAGTCAATATGAATATCACTTTGGGTATCCCCTGAAAAGAGGGGTCTAGTTAGACTTACCCAGACAACACAACATAAATAAATAAACAAACAAACAAATAAATTCTAGTTATATCTAGTTGGCTCTACTGTCTCACAATAGTCCAGTGATGTTTTCATTGTTCTGAATCATGATTGGTATTCCAGACATGTCTCATATGTAAAACATATCTCTTACTTTCATGTATTGTTTTATGCAACTCATGCCATTGCCCAAAAGCAGTGTTTCCTGTCTGACGTAACCTATCTAAATCATTAATAGCTCTCGATCCACAAATTGTATGCCATACATCAGAGTCTATATAAATTATTAGCACTATTCTTTGCATGTGTAATTTACAAAGTTAAGGCCTATGTAAAATGATTCCTGCAACATTAATTACTGACAGCATACCTGACTAATAGGGTCTATATTAGATAAATGAAAGTTTAGCTAATCGAACGCTGATATGAGCGAAAATCCCAGAACTCAAAACCGCAACTGTGAGATTGTGGTACAGTGAAGATGGGAATATTTGCCCTTTCCTCACTGTAGTGCGATCTCAGAGTTGGAATATATATTTAGTGGGGGGTAGAGGGCGCAGCCCCCCGCAATTGCGGTTTCGAGTTCCAGGGTTTTTGATCATGTCAGCATTTAGTTAGATAAACTTTCGTTTATCTAATATAGACCCGACTAATACACAGTCCAGTCCAATGAGGCTATCGCTATTTGTGACAGAAATCCGGGTCCACCAAGTATGCTATGCACCTGCACTGCCAGAACACCTGTCGCTAAGTAACAACCTACAAACATCAATTCTCAGAAATTATATGGGTCACTGGTTATGTATAAGTTCAAATGGAATATGCTGTATTACTGTCAGACCACTACCAGATAAATGTCATAAGTCTTACAATGCAAGCCATTGTCACCATGAAACCATAAAAAACACCAGGTTTCCTTTTGGCCTACTATGTTTAATAGTAGCTGTAATTCTGTTTACAGGTGCTATACTCACCACATGCTACCTACAGAAAGAATGACTAAAAATAAAAATTGCATGGAATGCTCTTATATGTGTATTACATATGCCATTAAGGAACAATAATTCATTAATATGAATAATTCCATATAACTACATGCGGCTTCTAGCATTTAACGTATCACCAAATGTGCTGCATACAAAGGGCACTTTATCTCAGTATTACAGTCACAACATCTACATGACTGTGGTCCTGAATTTTATCTAGACTAACTTTTGTATACTATAAAAATTCCACACTATTTGTCACTGTTATTTGTGCAAATATGTGTGGCATCGTATACAGTGTTATAGTAAAGTAAGTAAGGGTGCATACATCACACAGTTTGCAAACATTATTTTCCTAAGTCATGTCTGAATACTTTGACGTCCACCACTGCTACCAATATGTGATGGGCACTAATATATGTCGTCACCACACTGGGCCAGTAATCAAGGAGCCTGAATCCCCACCACTGACACTGGAGAGGGACATGCACTTGGAATACAAATGGATACACTCAGTATTTTCAGATGCAGACCTCTCTGCATCAAGTACAATTTCCCTTAAGAGCATACAGGGAACACACTCAGCCTGGGGTCTGGGTGTCTCTATGTCTGTCTTCCTCCATACCCACAATAAGACTCCCCACTGGTACAGCTGTAAGGTTAGGTCCTCAGCCAAATGTCCAAGCTATGTCCTCCATCACCCTGTCTGTAAATCCAGTGCTTCATGTCCCTACCTCCTAATAGCTGACACACACACACACACACACACACACACACACACACACACACACACACACTGAGAGATTTAATTTAGACACACACACACACACACACACACACACACACACACACACACACACACACCTGGGAAAGGCTGGCACAGGTCTACCTGCTGTGCCCCCATCTGCCTGGAGTATAAGGTAATTATCACTGCCATCAAACACGGCACAATCAGCTACTCTAAGCCCCTTAACAAAGGGTATCCAATTATACTGTGTAATATTAATACTAATACAAATGGTAGTAGTTCACCAAGATGGCTACGCCTGCTGGAGTGGCCCACACAGTGTCGTCAAATAAATATAAGTACTCTCAAAGGTTAGATATTAAGGACCAGCCACAATAAAAGTTTTAAATATATTTAATAGTAAATAATAAAAATAACATGAAAATACTGAATAAATATTCACAGTAAATCACAGAGTTTAAATCACAGAAAATATTGAAAACAACATCGATGGGAAGACTTCACTATATTCCTGATGAATCTAAGAGAATTTACTGTTTTTTAACAGCTTACTTGGGTAAGGCAAGATGAAATACATGAGCAGTCTTTCTAGTCAGGCTCCCAAAATGGAATACTCTATCCTCTGAGATTACTCCCTGTAAAAAATAATATCCAAGATGACTTGCAAAATGACCTCATCTGGTCACCTAACTCTAGACTGCCACAATATCTACTTTTAAAATTTGAGACAGGACTTTAGTAAACTGCTACAATACACATTTAAAGCTTTTATGGCAATGCCTAGGGCCAGAAACATTTACAACACGTCCTCCATTCTTTTCAAAAGCTAACAGAAAATGGCTGCTCCTAGACCTACCGTCTCCAGGCCTACTCAGCACTGTGGGATGGCATTTAATGATTTAACAGCTCATTTATATTTCCCTTATTTTTCTCAAAATAAGCCAGCTGGTTAACCATTGCTATGACAGTCTCCTCTATTAAAACATATACATTTAATTCAGATAAAATAATACATGTAAATTTCGCTTCATTTCAATAGAGCACACTGTTAATACATTTTAACACAATTAATACAAGCAAACCTCACAAATGCATTTTCAGCACAAGCATCTGTACAAATCAGTTTGATATGCCAATGACATATAATTATTTACAAAATTCCAGCTAGCTATGCTGGCACAAGCCATACATCCACTGCCGTACTTTGCCCTGGCATGGCTGGCAGTACCTCCTATCATCACAAATACTATCTATAAATAGGGCACATAGAGACAATTAACATGTTTAATCATTACTCTCAGCTAAAGTATACATTGCATCAGTGTCAGGTTACCTATATGTCACAGACATAAAATGACGTGTCATAGTTACAAAGCATTTTATATGTTTTAACATCATCTAAGTCAGCTCTTGATGGCTGCAGTTCAGCTATGCATTAAGGTGATGTGCATGCCATATCTATTATGGAGCCTTTAACAATATGTGTGGCACACAACAAATTGTCTGTATATTCAGACTAGGCATAATACATAGTACAGAAACTGAAGCTATGTATTTAATGTGACAGTCCCTGTGCACTTATTGCATGTTTTGTTCTGTGCAACTATACACCCAAAGATATGCATCCAAAAAACTTTGACTATAACACATTGAACCTCTTGTTGTCATAGCTAAATTGTCTGG
The DNA here is from genome assembly GCF_019279795.1 of Protopterus annectens. Taxonomy (NCBI): domain Eukaryota; kingdom Metazoa; phylum Chordata; order Ceratodontiformes; family Protopteridae; genus Protopterus; species Protopterus annectens. The sequence goes on from NC_056746.1 coordinate 18,190,682, forward strand.
ATTGCTGGATAGCAACAAAGTTATGTAAAATATCACATTGCTATATTATTTCTGAAAATAGCACTGTACAAATCCCGAAAGCATAATTACCAAAGTAATATTCCTCTGTCTGGAACTTACTGCAATGGGTATCATTAATGAAACAGAGCATTGTATAGTAAGATGAGGTGTATAAAATGATGCAGAAAGTAAGAATATGAGACTTTTTGTAGATAAAGGTCACATGGTTGTATTTTTTAGAGAAAGAATATCAATGAGAGGAGAGATATAGTGTCAGGGAAGAAGGATATATGGATGACCAGAAATAGATAAGTAGAAGGTACGCACCAAAGGCAGACATGGGTGGGAATAAAACAAGAGAGTGTATAACAGAGTGGAAGGATACATATATAAACAGAGGTGGGAAAAGTGTCTTTTGATAGAAATTGGAGACATTGTGAGCAGATTAAATATAGTTGGGTAAAATGTTATCCACGTCTACTATTGGAGAGTAACTGGTCATGTGTCGTATTCATTTATAGGTAAGTATCATGTGTCATGCATTCTTCAGAAAAGGTGTATGTATCTATCAGTAAAAGCCTCTTACTCATTTTAGTAAACAAGCTTTTGCATTGCTACATTTTGTCACAAATGCTTCACAACCAGTAGGAGTTGCTACCTTTGTAATATATAAGAATTAAGCAGTATTTCATGCATGTTCATATGCATATGCAAAGTATTAATCAAATATTACTTATACAATAATACCATATGCTCATCTTGAAAAAGTATATCAACTGTATATTGTTGTATACACATTAACAAATCCAGTGTTTTTACCTTTGACATTTACATGTTTTACATCATGAAGAAAATTATATTTAATCTAAATGAGTTATACCATTCCTGTATGCCCCATATAAGACAGTATGTTTTAAAAAAGAAACTCACTGCAAGCTCTGCTTATCCTGGAGAATATAGACATCTGTGCAGTTACTGAGACCTGGTTTAGTACCACAGAGGGCACCCTGACAGTGCAAGGCTATATGCCTTCCACACATTTAGACCAGCTACTGCACAGGCAGGGTCTAATGGTGAAGGTGTCTCAATTTATAGGTCCATAGGCAAGTACTAGGCTAGCTGCCTTTGTGGGCCATTTTAAATCTAGCCAGTTTCACCAAAGTTGAGCATCAAACTCTGTACCTTGTGTTTGTGAGGTAAACACCTTAACCATTATGCCAACCCCCTACCTTTTATTTTTCATAGGAAGCAGTTTATGTTACAGTTGACAAAGAATCTCTGATTAGTAAATATGTACAGAAGGCCATCCAGTGCTAAATATGTGATAAAATAATGCAATGTCTATTCCATGTTCTTATTCTTGATGTATTCCTTCAGCAAGTCCATGATCTCATTATCAAAGCTTGGAGGAGCTGGATGTGTTCCTGTTGCCCAGTAGTAAATGTCCTGGTCATTAATTGGTTGATTGATTAGCCTATCATACATAATCAGCTGTTTTTCTGCCATTGTGCTCAGGTACTTCTTGGCAAACCGACTGAGGAAAATGCAGTTTTCCAACATGCTTCTCTTTCTGCTCTAATAAAGTAGTTGAGCTTGCTTCCTTTCAAATGGCTCACCTTTTCATTCCTCCCAAGGAGTCATCTAGATTTTAAGGAGATTACTTTAGGAATTATTTGGAGCTTCCCTGTGATGACCTCTAAAAGGAATGGAACTGGTTCTCATAATGGAGTTTAACAGCCCTTCCTTGAAGTAAAGCATAACCCTCCTGCACAATCTCAGGGTCAACATTTTTTGTATTCTGAAACAGCACTCATCAGCATTTTCTTCCCCAATGAAGTCAATGTACTACTTCCTTGACAATGAAGTTCCTACCCTATTGTTGGTTTCATATCACTGAGTGGTAGTAAAGTTTGGAAGAGGAAAGGGTTGTCATGTTTGAGTATTTTGAAGAGTACGTAAACACACCTCAGGCTGGTCAAACAGCATGACAGACTTGAGCTTCTTCACATCCAACTTACCATAAGTAAAGTCCCACACCATATCCTTGCTGCTATAGGTCCCTTCTCCGTTACCCAGGAAGCCCATACCAAGTACTTGAATGTACTAAAGACATGCCATATTCAACCCAACGCATTATTCATGGGTGACTAACTAACCCAACATTAAATGGGAATCTTGTATAACCTCAAACATGCAGGCCTAGAGATTCCTGTACTTTGTTAACATAAACACCTTTGAACAGCTAGTCTGCACACCCACCAGAGTCTCAAATATCCTTGACCTGGTCCTCACAAACATGGGGGAAAGCTGTCTCCTTTGAAATTAGTAATAAGTCCAAGATGCCAGCTAACCTCAGAACTTTTTAAAACTATTCAGCTTACTACCTCCTACTAAGTGGCAGTCTTAACAAAATTTCAAACATTCCAAACCCTGAGAACACAGCTGCCTATGCAGAATTGTCCTCAGAAACCCTCTTATATGTTAAAACAATAAACCTGTTTTGAAAAAAAAAAAAAAAAAAAAAAAAAAAAAAAGAAACCCTCTGCAATTATGTAAATAGCTGCCTAAAGACACATGTACCTACACAAAATAAGCCTAGGACAACTTTCAAAAACAAACGATCCCTGTTTCATATGTTGTTATAACCAAAGAAAGAAAACATATCCAAAAACAGGAAAGGTGTTGCCCAGCAAGGTAAAAAGCTCCCTCATAAATCTGAACAAGCATCTCAGGGGACTAATCAAGTCCACCAAAGCCAAATTTGAAATAAATAGTCTCCAAAGCTAAGGACAGTAATAAATCTTTCTTCACTTATGTTTACAACCTGAAAGGCTCACCTCAGGCTTTGTGCCCACTGAATGGTGTACCGCGACAGTTATCCCACTCCACAAAGGGGGAGCCACAACGGACCCTGGGAACTACCGCCCCATTAGCCTGATGAGCCTGGTCTGCAAGGCCATGGAATGTATCATCATGGAACTCATAAACAAAGACATTGGTAATCTCCAAACTCTGGACCCTACCCAGTTTGGATTTGTAAAAGGCAGATCATGTCTCCTAAACCTGATTGACTTCTTTGAAGCAGTCACCAAAGACATAGATGAGGGTAAGGTGGTTCACACAGCTTATCTAGATCGAAAACACCATCCCCCACTCTGGAATTATAGATAAGCTCACTAAACTAGGTATAAATCCCTATGTCACAAGATGGCTCATGGATAGAACCCACACTGTGAAAGTAGCAGACTCCAAATCCAACTTCAGACCAGTGACAAGTGGAGTACCACAGGGTTCAGTCCTGGGTCCTCTCCTGTTTGGTATCTACTTCTCTGAGGTACACGCTAACACAGAAGGTCTTTGGCTAACAAAGTTTGCATATGACTGCAAACTAGGAGCCATAATCGAAACTGCTAACACTGTGGACATACTACAAAAGGGCCTCACTGAAACAGATGCCTGGTGTCAAAGCCATGGCCTGAATCTCAATGCCAAAAAGTGTATTGTTATCCCCTTTGGTAAAAACTCTGTACCCATGAACTACCACATAGCTGGTAGTCTACTTAATGCCGAAAATGTGATGAGACCTTGGGACACAGGTGGACAGTAGTCTCTCCTTTGACAATCACATCGTCACAGTGGTCAGTAAATCCTTCTACATGGCTCACCTCATCAGAAAGGGTTTCTCATCCAGAAAAAAAGAGATCATTGTTCCCTTCTACTCATCACTCATTAGACCCATTATAGAGTACAACGCCCCTTTTGGTATGTATCTCACAAGACATCTACAACAACTGGAAAGGCCACAGAAATACCTCTCAAAGAGGATTACTGGCCTCAAACAGATGCCCTATGCAGATTGTCTAAAAAAACTCCAACATACAAAGCTATGTCAAACCCAGAGCTGTTGGACATGCTCCACTTAAAGAAATCCTAATCCCTTTGAGCTACACGCTCTAGGGGCCTAAACCTTGTCACCACAATAAACAGAACATGCTGGAGGGATAGATTCCTGTCCCAGAGACTTCCCATACTCTGGAACAGACTACCTATCTGTGTCAAACAGAGCTCCTCATTAGCACTCTTCAAGAAAAATCTTGATGATTGGATGGGAAATAGGAAATTCACCCCAGGGATCACTTCTGTGGCTCTCCTCGACAGGGGCACAGGAAAATAATTTTCTTGGGTGGCAAAAGCCAGGGTACATTTTTGGCTAGGCTTATATAGGCCCTAGGGTGAATAGCCTAGTACCTACCTATGAGCCTAAAGGCAATGCCCAACAATGTGCTAAACTAATAGTAGATAGACCCACCAATACAGAGCCAGAGGATAAAGCAAATCTGCTTGTTGATAAATTTAGCACCAACATTACCCAACCCCAGTCACCTCCCAGAAAATACCCTCCACCATTTCTCCACCAGCTATCACAAGGGAGCAGGTCTTCACTGTGTTTTCCAAGGCCAAGAACACTGCATCAAGTGGTCCTGATAGTATCTCAGAATGCCTCCTGAATAGCATGAGCCATAACTGTCAGGCCTGCTAGAATCTCTATTTAATTGTACCTTCCAAAAAGGCTTCATGCTTAATGAATGGTGGATTTCAATGGTTATCCTTCTGCACTAGGTGGGGCCTTCCACAGACCCGGGGAACTACAGACCCATAAGTCTGACTAGTCTCATATCTAGTTTTGTTTTGTCAAGGGCAAGTCATGCCTATTTAACCTGCTGAAATTCCTTGAGAAGGTCACTAAAGCTATGGACAAGGGAAAAATAGTGCACACTGCCTTCATTGACCTGGCTAATGTGTTCGATACAATACCTCACTCAGATATTGTAGATAAACTTACAAAATTAGGCATAAACTCATATGTCATCCAGTAGATAACCAGCTAGTTCCCTGATAGGACACAAGATGTTAAGATAGCAGAATCCACCTCCACAAAGAAGCTAGTCACTAGTGAAGTTCCACAGGGATCAGTGCTCGGGCATCTCTCTTTTGTCATCCACTTCTCTGAAGTGAAGGCAAATGTCAAGGGCCTCTGGATGACCATGTTGTAAATGACTGCAAACTAAGTGTAGTCATTAAATCCCCTACAGACTTAGATACCCTTCAGAAAGTTCTGACACATACAAACAACTGGTGCCAGAGCCATGGATTAAAATGCAATGTGAAAAAAAGTGCAAAACAACACCTTTTGTAAAGATGGACACCCTTGAAAATGAGCATATTGATAATACACTCCTAAAAGTAGACCCAGTGGTCAGGGATCTTATAACACACATTAACAGTAAGCTGGCCTTTGACCACCATGTGTCCAATGAGGTGAGAAAAGCATTCTACATTGCATAACTTATAAGTAATGGTTTGGCATCCAAGACCAAGGATGCCATTGTTCCACTGTGCTCAGCCCTCATCATACCAGTTATTGAGTACAATGTGCCCTTCATCATGTCCTTGACCAGGCACTTATGACAGCTTGAGAGACCATAGAGGTTCCCCAAAATACAGGAAGTATACAATAAATCCTATGCAGACCATCACAAAGCTGTATCCCTGTACAGGGTCTCCTACAGAATGCTGTGAGTCAGTCTATGCCTAGCCTACAGGGCATCCTCTGATCCCACACTGATGGATCTGTTGCACATCCACTAAACAATTGGCAACAGAAATATGAAATCAAAGGCATAAATCTTTTCTGCAACATAAGCAGAACAAGTTGGAGGGACAAGTATGTGTTTCAAAGAGTACCCATTTTCTGGAACAGACTTCCCATTTGTGTGAAGCAAAGCTGATCTCTAACCCTTTTCAACATAACTAAAAGCAATGGATTGGAAATTGCAAATTTATCCTTGATTTGGCACCCCTATCCCTAATAGACAGGGGCAGCCTGTGAATGCTTGATGTGTACAAGCCCATATCATAACTGTATAATTCCTTGGTTCATTGACACATATCGGCAATATTTTCATAAATTTGAAGTATGCTTGGCTAGGCTTAAAATGGCTCTTATGCCAATAGCCTAATAACCACCTGTGAACCTATGACCCTAAGTATAAATGGTGAAGGGCAAGTATGCCCACCACAGCCATTAATGGAGACCTTGAGGTTTGGAAGGAAACGCACCCAATACAGATGTGCAGTTGGCACCCCCTCCCCAGCAGGATGTAACTCTTACTATGTGCCTTCTCCCATGGGACCATGCACAGATACACCTCTTATAGACTACTGAATTTTTTTGAAGCAGATTGTGAACTTTCACAAGTTTTAGGGGCACTGTCCATGCCACAGCCTCTTCAGCCAATGACTGGATGACCTTAGTGTTTGGAGACCAAGTGCTGCTGGTGTAACCACATGCACTCCAGTTCCTATATTTCTGCTGTTGTATGCAGGACTAGAACATGCTGAAGATCTTTCACTGTCACTAGATGATTGTCTCTCTATCTGGTTTGATTCAGTTGTGCTGGAGGTGGACCTATACCAAGAGACACACTTACACCACACTCCGTAATACAGCAATGAATAACCCTATACAAAGAGCACATTATCACCTAAGGGTAGTTATCAGCCAAAGAAAATATTTAGCCCTTTGTGGAGCTAACTTCTGTGGGTAGTGACACCATGCTCTCTCAATCATCTTCTCTCCAATGCAACTGGAAGAAAATAGGACGTGAAGACTAGATGGTCATATGTCCTGGCAGTACATCATAATGACTAAAAAAGCACAGTTGTATTTTACTTTGAGAGCACATTACATTCATTATTTTCTCCAATACCCAATATTTATCCATTTCTGGTTCATGAGAATTAGATCCTTTCCTGGCACTCTATGGGCACAAGATAGAAATACTAATCCTAGATAGGATGCCAGTTTATTGCAGGACACATATATTTTTGCAAACATTCACACATGCACACACATACCCTGGGATTCTCTATGCCTTGCACAGCATGCAAGATTAGTGCAGGAGCACTAGCAGGCAATATGTCTGCCGTGCGATCCAGGAACAGCCTGCAGGGGTGTGCACAAGCACTCCTGCACTAATCCTGCACGGACTAAGCCCCTGTATGCAAATCACCCCATTTGCAGGAGAAATCCATGCAAATGAGATGAATCTGCGATCCAGGAAGCTTTCAACCAGCCATGCAGGACTAGTGCAATCTGCAGAAATGTACTCGGTTAGTAACCAAGTACATTTCTGCAAAATCCAAAACGGAGCTGTGACAGCTCCAAATAAAGGCTGCATATCAGTTAGGAAGCATACCAATGGCCAAGTATAAGGCCATTGGCATTGCAAACAGCCAAAAAAAAAATCAACTTTTATTTTTTTTTAGCCGATCTCGGCTGTTTAAGCATAGAGCAGCAGCGCGCAAACAGGATCAGGGGAAAATAACAAAATAAACCTAAATTCAGCATTCTAACTAAAATCACTATTCTGCCATGCAAGGCAATGGCAGGAAGAAGACAACATGGCCAGTGAGTAGTGGTTGCTAAGGGAGGAGGCTCAGTGTGAGACATGTAACTATGCATTAGCAGGCAATCCTATGCAAATGAGGGGAATGATAGTGAATCCCAGTTTTCCCCAGCATGCTAGTCAGGTCCCATCAGTGTAAGAGTAGGAATAGCTTGATGCAAACCTAGGAGTTAGCTGACATCATGGGTGTGTGTGTCAGGCATACTGTAAGTAGATTGGAGCCCTGTGGCTCGGGTTTGTTCCTAGCTTAGCACAGCTAAGCTAGGGGGTGTGTCTGAATCTGCCTATCACTCTTTACATTGCCTAAGCGGGTGTGCGCACCGCGCACCAGGTTTTAAAGGTTTTAAAACAAAGTTAAACCAGGAAATAGCAGCACTGTGCACATTTGAGCACTCTGGTTGTGCGATGCAGCCCCGGGCATAAACAGGAAGGCAATGGGAAGGGAAAACAGCAGCAGGAAGGTAACCAAGGAGAACTAGTATAGCTGGCAGGTGAAATGTATCAGAATCAGCCAATTACACAGGCAGCAGACCAGCCCAGCTCAGAACACTACTATAAACTATGCAAACACCTCCCACTTTGGTTTTTCCCACACTCTACACCACCGGTGTAAACAAGCAGGGAACGTTTAACATTCACAACAGCAAAATGATATGGGCTGCAATAGCTATCATACAACAACTTGCGGAAGAGGCTGAGGGTGGTGAAGATGTGAATGCTGTCGACCAACCCACAGTGAGTTGACAGAGAAGAGTGTACAGACCCAGGGTAACCTACCAGGGCTACATGAGCTGGAGATAGTGGAGCACTATAGGGTTGACAGGGACCTCCTACAGCAAATTGTTGAGTTGTGCCGGCCACGCCTGACACACAAAACTAACCCATCCCAGTGGATACCAAGGTATGTGTAGGCCTAAGAATACTAGCTACAGGTACTTTCCAAAGGCCAACTCAGGATATGATGGGGATCTCACAGGCATCAGCATCCAGGGTACTCCACCAGTTCCTGGATGCCATGTCAGCACATGTCAGTGAGCACGTATAATTCCCCAACACCCATGAGGCGTTGGCCAGCAATATGCAACTGTTCCACCAAATAGCGGAATACCCAGAGGTAGTGGGTGCTATAGACTGCACGCACATAGACATCAAAGCACCACCCGGAGAGTGGGATAGGGTCTACATCAACTGCAAGGGCTTCCCTTCCATCAACTGCCAGGTCATGTGCGATGCTCAGGGCATAATAATGAATGTGTGTGCTGGCTGCCCTGGAAGCTATCACGATCCCCACATTTGGCATCTGATGCAGCTGTACCAGAGGTTTGCCAATGGGGACATCCCTCATGGTCACCTAGTGGGGGATGCTGGATACGCACTGGAGCCGTGGCTGATGACACCCATCAGAAATGCACACACACCCGAACAAGAAGAATTATACTAGAGCATGTGTTTGGGATGCTCAAGTCATGGTTCAGGTGCCTGGACACATCCGGTGGAGCCTTCCAGTACTCACCAGCTACATGTACCCAAATTGTCCTCGTATGTGCCATGCTACACAATATGATCCTGTGGAAACAGCTGCAGCAGGAACAGCATGGGGCAGGGCCACACAGCCCCCCACAATTGCCAGGGCTTGCACAGGCACAGAGTGACTCGGAGGAGGAATAACCTGAGCCTGCCCCAGTAGGCAGAAGACAATGAGCCCTGTATGCCCTGGCCTTGGCAAAGAGGCAACACATAACACATACACTGACAGAGGAGGGACTCAGGGAATAACACCTCTCTCTGACTCTCACATACAGGAAAAAGGGATGCCAAATATTACACTACCTGTGCTCAACCATGTGTAGGGAGTGTACTATGTGCATCCGACATAGGCAGCCCTGCAGCACCACCCTCAATACTGGGACACCCACAAGGTAAGTGACTCACACATACCAGTCAGGGGGGTTCATATATCCAACAACAGTCACAGCCAGCAGGACAAGTGTAGACAAACACAAACAAAGGCTGTGCTATGGCCTCTGAATGAGGCCTATGGCTAACCTCCCCCCCAGGCATACACAGACAGACTACAGCAGGTCAGGCAGTGGGACATCAGTTCTGAATGGTAGGAAGTCAGAAAATAATATGTAGGTAAATAAAAGCTAAGATCTGTAGTGCACTGGTATGCCTCTAGTCAGCATGATAGGTAAGACTGCAGAATGAACTGGAGTACCTGACATGCCAGTATAGTCATAGCAAATGTGTACAAGTGTCAGGTGTGCCACCCATCCTACGGAGACATGTAGTAACAGTGAGGTGTGCACCCCCAATCATGTGTAGAAATGTTGAAATAATCAGGTGTGCCCCCCATCCCACATAGACATGTAATAACAGTCAGGTGTGTCCCCCCTAATCCAGTGTAGAAATGTAGAAATAGTCAGGTGTGCCCCCATCCTACGAAGAAATGTAATAACAGTCAGGTGTGCCCCCCAATCCTGTGTAGAAATGTAGAAATAGTCAGGTGTGCCCCCCATCCAATGTAGAATGTAGCAACATTCAATGCCAAATGATCGACGGATACCCTGCAGAAACAGTATGCTACCTGTAGGTGTACAACACATAAGTCAGCACTGCAGTACAGACTACCTGGACTTGATCCACACATTCAATACAGAAGGGCATACTGGGCATGCTCACACACAGAGAAATGAAGGCAATGTCAGTCAACAACATACTGAAAGGTCATACTGGGCATGCTCACACACTTAAACAAATGAAGGCCATGTCTGCAAACACCAGTGGATCAGACATATCTGGCAGTTCCAGATGTTAGTGCAGACACTCCTCAGTATGCACCACACATGCTTTGCACACACAGTGGACAGGAATACAGACCTATATCTAAGGACAATAAGCCAAAGGTAGATGTACACAGATGTGTGGAAGAGGGTGACTGTGACAAGGAGCCATCCAGGCCTGTCCCACCCAGCACACAGCCAAAGTGCCACAACCACATGACGTTCAGATGTCACTCACTGTAGACACTAGCCACTGGTATCTGTCAGCATTGCAGATTATGTGGTGCATGTGCTAACTGTGCAACATGACTGTACAAGGAAGTAGTCATCTAGCAGCTATATACATGTACCTGTGGAATATGATATAATGAATAATTCCAAAGACATGCATCTGGAGCATTTCTCCCCGGGCCTCCACTGAAAACAGGCTCTGTGGAACCTAGTCGGACTTTCCCGGTCAACAAATAATAAATAAATAAATAAATAAATATGACCCTGTGTGTGCCCGCATGTGGTGTGTCAACCTCTAGATGAAAGGGTTATGGCCCATGCACACAAACTGCCCTCCCCATAGCCCTACTATGACAAGCCTGCTGAGGTCATCCACTGTGAAATACACTTTTGGGAGAGTTGTAGCCCAGTAATCTCCATGACACATCCCATAACTGCGTACTGCTGTAGTGTGATAAACTAGTTAGGTAGGAGTTCCAATCCCAAACATGGCAAGTGTGTGTGTGTGTGTGTGTGTGTGTGTGTGTGTGTGTGTGTGTGTGTGTGTGTGTGTGTGTGTGTGCACGCGCGTGTGTGTGTGTGTGTGTGTGTGTGTGTGTGTGTGTGTGTGTGTGTGTGTGTGTAAAGAGCAATGCTTTTTGGGCTAGTCACACTCCCTACAATTCGAATGCTCTACTTTGGCAAGGCTGCTGATGTCATCCACCTAGAAACACACCTTTGGGAAGGTTGTAGCCCAGTAATTTCCATAGAGCATCCTATAACTGCATACTGTTGTAGTGTGATAAACTAGTTAGTAGGAGTTCTAATCCCAGACTTGGCAAGTGGTGTGTGTCTGTGTGTGTGTGTTTGTGTGTGTGTTTGTCTGACTCTGTCTGTGTAGAGAGCAATGCTTTTTAGGGTAGTCACACTCCCTACAATCCAATGCTCTACTTTGGCAATGCTACTGAGGTCATCCAACTAGAAATACACCTCTGGGAAGATTGTAGCCCAGTAATCTCTGTAGCGCTTCCTATAACTGCATACTGTTGTAGTGTAATAAACTAGTTAGTAGGAGTTCTAATCCCAGACTTGGCAAATGTGTGTGTGTGTGTGTGTGTGTGTGTGTGTGTGTGTGTGTGTGTGTGTGTGTGTGTGTTTGTGTGTCTGGCTGACTGTCTGTGTAGAGAACAATGCTTTTTAGGAGAGTCACACTCCCTACAATCCAAATGCTCTACTTTATCAAGGCTGCTGATGTCATCCACCTAGAAATACACCTCTGGGAAGGTTGTAGCCCAGTAATCTCCATAGCGCATACTGTAACTGCATACTGCTGTAGTGTGACAGAATAGATAGGTAGGAGATCTAATCCCAGACCTGGTAATTTTATGTGTGTGTGTGTGTGTGTGTAGAGAGAGAGAGCAATGCATTTTAGGCTAGTCACACTCACTACAATTAAAATGCCCTACTTTGGCAATCCTGTTGATGTCATTCACTGTGAAATACACCTTTAGGGAAAGAGAGCTCCAGTAATCTCTGTGGTGCATCTTATAACAGTATCAAGCTGTAGACTGATATACAACTTTGGTAGGAGTTCTATCCCACACATGGCACTGGTGGATGTTTTGTGTGTATTACTAGGTTTGTGTAGAGAGCAATGCATTTTAGGCTAGTCACACTCACTACAATTCAAATGCCTGACTTTGTTAATCCTGCTGATGTCATTCACTGTAAAATACACTTTTGGGGAAGGAGAGCCCCAATAATCTATGTGGTGGTGTAATATACTAGTTAGGTAGGAGTTCTAATCCCAGACATGACAAGTGTGTGTGTGTGTGTGTGTGTGTGTGTGTGTGTGTGTGTGTGTGTGTGTGTGTGTGTGTGTGTGTGTGTGTGTGTGTTTGTCATTCATATCCTGTGTGGCAGTGGTTGTGAGTTTCTAACAACTGGACTCAGTGTGGAGCGGGTTTTGCAAAATTCTTATATGGTGGGCCAAGTATATATCACAATGTCCATCGTACAGGGATAACAGATGTGAAATAGCCAAGAGGCTGTGGTGCAAATCCATACCCCTAAATGTGACATCAATGCCAGCTGAACAATGTTAGCAAGCCTTGTATTACCCAGGGTGCACTCTCAACCCATGTCTCCTACACACATACACACACACACACACACACACACACACACACACACACACACACGCACACACACTTGCCTAAGCAACAGCCACTATGTTTGTAGTACCCTGCATATTTCCCCCTGATAGTAACCATGGTGTGATTGCAGTTGGCTACAGAGGGCATGACACCCTGTCCATCAGTCCAATAGGCATGTATATCCTGACAGTGCACCTCCCCCATGTTCCCCACTGGACACCTGCAACACCTGCGGTGCCATCAAATGTGACCCACAAAGGACATAACATGCCTGAAACACAAGCCCTGTATGGACAGATGCCACTGGCACCAGGGAATACCAGTATCATGCTATCAATGTAGGTGCAGGGCCAACCCGCTTTCCATGAACAGTTCCTGCCACATGAGGCCAGGACTGGCCCATCTGATGATACAATCAGTGTACACAACATAGGCCAGACATCCCAGGTACAGTTCCACGTGTCACTGTATATGCATGTGGGAGGTGTACACATCCCAGACACTGTCCATATCATGGACTACGGAACACATACATGGCAAGCAATGCACAGCGTTGGCCACATGCAATAGTCACCCAGGTGACTAAATGGTGAATACAATAACCACCTGTGTAGGCAACTCCAGACACTACAGCCCTGAGCCACAATGCAGACCATTGCTATGTGGCCTGATGCCAAGGTATACCCATCACCTAGCCTTGTATAGCCATCTGGTACCATCAGCCACAACACACCTGTGAAGCAGTGCACACATGCATGTCAGTACTGGCACCCATGTCTGTGTGGGTGGTGTATGATGCATATGACCACATTCACACGCACTACAACCCCCATTGGCATACTGAATCATGCTGTCTGATGTCAGACACCTCCACATACCCTTTGCATATATATCCTCCATATGACCCCTATGGTGCATGTGATACCTGCACAGTACTGTGTTGTGGCAATCCCACTAGTGATGAGATGTATTCCTGGCCCTGCCAAATGTGGCATTGTGTGTGCATTCTTGTGAGAGTGTGGCTGTGTTGACGCTGGCACCTGTTCATGTGGGCAGGCGTGGGTACTACACCTACCACATAACTACCATATCCCTGTTGCAGATGTCACTCACCATCACATATAGATTCTGAGGGCTCCCCAACATGTAACCTGTGTGGTACATCCAGTAAATGCATGGACATGTGATAGCACTGCATAGTCATCAGGGGTTTGATACACTGTACTGGTAGGTGTGTGACACAAACATGCATATGTTTTACTCTCCCACCCCTCCCTGGCTTTTCTGTGCCTCTGTCTGCCTCTCTTACCCCCTCTCTGGTGGATGTGGAGACTTACACCTGCTTTGCTTAGGCAGCAGCATGTGTATTTTAAATGATGCTCAGGATCAGCTGATGGTCTCTGCACGAATTGCAGCCCTCCTCTAACTGATTGTATGTGGAACAGCTGTGGCAACATTCCTGTAGCCCATTGCATGGAAACACACACCAATATATAGGAACATCATGTTGCTGTTGGGCCTTTCATTCACTGTGAGCAGGAACGTGATCTGTTATTTGGCAAACAGCATCTCAGATGGATTGGAGTGTACCTCTAACAACATACACTGTGGAGACAGGCCAGCACACAGGAGGGGGATATGTCTGACCTAACTACTGACTGTAAGTGCTGTTAAACTGCATTTGGATTAATGTTGGTGTAACAGGGTGTGTGCGGATATGGCTGTCCTACATGTTTACATACCTACCATGTCAGTGCTATGTTAATGAGGGAACACCTATCTGTAGGGCCATCTGCAGACTCACCAGTGTGTGGTGCCTTTTGTTTCAGGTGTTACCCACTGAGCACCTATCTGTGAATTGCAGAAGGTAGTTTTGAAGATTGCAGTCTGTAGATTGTGACAGCCATGAGAGTTACTGACATCAAATCCCTCATAGGACATATGGTGCAACAAACCCTGTTACAACAGTAAATGTATGAGGTTATCACAGCAACATGTCAATATTGGCCCTGTGTATGTGCCTCCAGCCACAACTCTGTCAACCTTTGTATATATGTCATGCAGTAAGGGCTGCATATGTACTGTATACCATAATTAGTGACATCATATCTGGTAACAACCCAGTGAGATATCAGACTGCTACACATGTAATGTATAGTAGGGGTTACATTTGATAACATAACCTGGAAATTCTGTGGTTGTGTGTACAGTACTAAGGTCTGTGTACTTATGGTGATTGTCGGCAGTGTGTGTATTGTTAATATGTACCTTGGCCTGTGTACAGACTGTGGTATATGTCATTGTTCTTGGTCCTGTTCTATCTGATGTTACATGCTGCTCCACTGTATGTTACCCTGTCGGCTTACATGTTTGTAGGGCCATATACACACATGTCCCATACCACAGACAGGCAGTGGACCACACTGTGTAGTGGCCCAATATATGTAGGGTTAGTGTGTGGGTGGCACATATGAGGTTGGTGTTGAACAGATAGTCCATATACTGTAATAATACGCTAGCATGAAATATGTAGCCGTGGCTGTGCTCACATTGGTTGTGGTGATGCACTTACACACAGGTGTATGTTACTCTGTGTCATGGCATTCCTGTAGAGCCTGCTATGCCATACAGACTGTTCTATCAGTGTGCTTGTGATGGTGTCAGTTGTGCCCTGTTATGTAAAAGTTACATCCCATTGTGTCACCTGAGTGCTTCACCCCCTAGGTATTGTCTACAGAGTGTAGTTTGAGGCTGCTGAACTATACACCTGCATTACTTACCATTGATTGTTTGGTATCCTGTGGCCCAGTCTGTCTTTACTATTATATTACGTGATGGCCTTGGCCTGGACAGCAACATTTGTTAACATTTCCGGACTACTGTATTACTATACCTGTTTCACAGTTGCATTACTCAATTTATATGGATGTCCCTGTCTAAACAGCTGTATGACATGGCATATTCAACTGTAATAGCACACAAATAAAGCTTTCCCATTTATGCACACCTGTGTGTGGTGTTATAGCCTTTGATATCTCTATGGGTAAATGTTGCAGGCAATGAATGTCATTTGTATGGGTGGCTCATACAGTCTCCAGTTGATAAGGTGGTAACTGTAGGAATAGTGGCTGTTCTGTATTGTGTGCACATACTACATATGTAACTTAATATACATATCACTGCATATGCATGTGTAGTTACACATATATCTATATGGGTCTATATTATATTTTCGAAAGTTTCAAACATGGAACACCATATGGTCGACACCATATGAGCGATGTTTGAAATTTCAAAAATATAATAAAAAAATAAAAAACTATACTTACCTAAACAGTGTAGGCAGGGGGGCAAGCCCCCCTGCACCCCCCATGTAGGGGGCTGTGCACCCCACACCCCCCCTACTTAAATATTCCTAATCTGAGATCTCACTGCATTGAAGTAAAGGGAAAATATTCCCTATTGCGATTTTCGTGTTACACACACGACGTTTCAACATTTCGACCAATCGAGTTTGCTCAATATGCGTTCGCCGTTTACAATTTTTGATCACGCGATAGGAACCCTATCTATAAAAATGTTTACATATAAATGTATATCTGTATCTGCATATATGTGTCTGTGTATATGTATCTTAGGGATGCTCATGCCGTGTCTGGTCCTGGTTTTGGGATCTGCAACACTTGCTAGTGTATTGCAGGGGGGGCGTATTTGGCTGTTGGGGTGTATACCTATTCGTACAATACGTATATTGTTTGGGCCCTCTCAACCCCATTAACGTTGCATGTGGACATATATGTTATTGGTATTTCCCCATTGTTATCTACGGATGTATGTCCGTCTATACTAATTTTATATATATATATATATATATATATATATATATATATATATATATATATATATATATATATGGTTCCCATTCAGAAGCCTGAAACATCATAAGCCTGAAAATCAAAATCCTGAAACCAAAAGCCTGAAAATTCAGAATCCTGAAAACTCAAAATCCTGAAAGCCCAAAATCCTGAAAGACCAAAATCCTGAAACTCAAAATCCTGAAAACACAAATAATGCTAATATGTCACTATAAAGACACTAATATCTACCAACTGACCCTGACCCTAACCCTAACCCTAAGGTCCGTCACTATCGCACACTCACCTGACCCGCCCTAAACCTAACTCACTTAAACCGCCCCTAACCCCAATATTTGTCACTATTGCATACATGCCTAACCTGCCTAACCCTAACTCACTTAAACCGCCCCTAACCCTAAAATAAAACCAACCGCACTTACCTGACCCCAACGCATGACCTAACACCACAGGGCTAACAATAGCAAAGCCACAATGACATCAGTATGTCTATTTTGTGTTTTCAGGACTTTGAGTTTCAGGATTTTGGTCTTTCAGGATTTTGGGCTTTCAGGATTTTGAGTTTTCAGGATTCTGAATTTTCAGGCTTTTGGTTTCAGGATTTTGATTTTCAGGCTTATGATGTTTCAGGCTTCTGAATGGGAACCATATATATATATATATATATATATATATATATATATATATATATATATATATATATATATATAAATACATATACCTACTAACATATATATATAACCTGCCGTATATATTTAGACATATAGATGTAGACATACATATCTATAGATGAAGGCATTCGGATGTATATATGTTCATATATATTTCTATATCTGTATATATTTCTGTAGATATATATATATAAATATATATATATATATATATATATATATATATATATATATATATATATATATATATATACATATATATAGATATGTTGTATTTGATAGATATTAATATATTTACACACAAATATACATCTAAACGTTGGAATACTTTTTCTGTACTGTTGAATGACTGGGCTGGATGACATGGTTTTGAAAACATCAGGATTATGTATATCTGACATGGCATAGTGGTAATTCACTTTGGCTATGGTGTGCAGGGTCCTGGGTTTGAGCCTTGCAGAGGCTGTTTATTTTGGTGCTGGGCAGAACACGGGCCATTGAATGCAGAGTGATTAAGGCACTTTAAAGCAGTTGTAAGCGGGTTTGTTCAGAGGTAAGCACTGCTAACTTCCGGTTACAGTTTCATATACTCTGTTAGCTTCTGAATTGCTTAACCTGTGTAGGCATTGCTTACCCCCATGCAAACAGGCTTAAACCCGCTTTCTGCTGCTTAAAAGTGCTTACTCCCACTTACCCCTGTGCTAATTTCTTTAAAAGGAAAGAAAAAGGGGTTGATAGGAAAGCGGTGAAATAAGGGGCACAAAGAGGGAAAGACAGTAGGCAAAATCGCCAGGGATGTGCAGGAAGTGTGTAGGGAAGGTCCATAGCTTCCCATTTCTTCTACAGCAATGGATGTGCATATACACTGAATCGGGAGGCAGCCATGGATACTCAAACCCCTGGGAGTGAGTGAGGGCAAAAATAATATGTTGTGATGCCAATTAGACCGGATTACATGTGTCCAGTGGACACGTGCAAAATGGACAGCTATGTATGGAGCGAGATTTTTTTCTGGGAACAGATTGCCCTTTTTTTTTGTTTCAGGTGAAAGTGGGATGTTGGGGAGGGGTAGTAGGTATATTTGGGTAGGCAGGTTGGGTAGGCTGATAGACAAGACAAACAAGATGCATTACAGGGGCGGTATATGACACATGTGGGCGGTAAACACCTTGATAGGGAGGGGTGTTGAGATTTCGGAAGCCCACAAACCCCCTAGTGGTAACAGTGGGACTGAGGTCCCAACCGATGGGCAGTCACCACTGCACCTTCACTGACCCAAAGGTGGCTGTGTTGGAGGCTGAGTCGCAGAGCACGGCTACTCTCTAATCACGACATTCGGCCCTCGAGCTGGCATAGAAGATCACCAAACTGCTGGTAGATCTCTCTACACACCACGGCCCCAACCTGGCAATGGGTGACAGGTGCCTGCCCATGCCCACTCCCAGGGGGACAATCCCCATCCCCTGAGGTGGTTCCACCCGAAGGTGGTGCAGGACCAACGGACAGGGAGGTCCCAGGTTGGGCCCCAGACTTGCTGGTGCCCGGTGCCACATCCAGCTGAGGTGGGACAGGTCGGTCTGCTGGGACCGGCCTTCCCAACCATGCTATAGTGTTTAGATTTCATCATCATATGTGGATTAGTAGTAGTCAAAGAATTCCAGGGTTAGGTATAACAGCATGCATAGATATTCACATTAACCCAGACACCAGATACGGAACAATTGCATGGCAAACAGAACACATGCATATATGTGACCATAGTGGTAATAAGAACAGCAAGCAAGTACAGTGATGGCACCATGCCACCAATGTTGGAATAATTCAATATAGCACATGCATGGGAACCATTAACATATTTATCAAACAATTGGACATTATCAGAGTCATTACATACCAGTTGGGGTGGGTATGTTAATTATTGTTGGAGATATGGTGGGGGGGGGATGTCAATTAACAACTAGTATATTCCTGTAGTCCACATTACTTTCCTAGTCAGTGCTGTTATCTGTACCTTACAAGTCTTATTATACTACTCTATAGCCTTAGTTTGGACAGTGATATGGCTGCCGTCATCGTTACACATGAACCTGCAGTATACACCTCTTACCTGGTATACCTGTGGAGGGACTGTCTGTTAACACTAACTAACTGTTTCTACACATACTCCCAGATTCCGGGCTGATGTTTTGCACATAGCTATCCAACTCTTTCTGCATAGACTTTGGCCATGTGTCAACCACATGCTGGTGTGCCGGGACATATCTAGAATATTGCCCTCTTCCACCTTTAGTGACCTGAGACACGCATATACATGCTTTCCTACACAGTTATATTATGTAGCACAGTGTGGGTGACAGTGACCAGTGATACTTTATTATTCAGAGAAAGTGCAACACTCACAATTCCCTACAATACCAGAGTGAACAGTACCAGTACAAGTTATAATGGTCTGTATTCCTCAGCACAGTGTTCGTATCCAACGTACCTCTGGGAACAATGTTTGTTAACACTACCTGACTGTTGCCACACAAAGTTCCGGATTACACATTAGTATTATGCACATACATCTCACTCTGTTAATGTACACACTCTGATCACAGCTTGACAACATGGGAGTGTAGATAGGTCATACTTGAAATATTACTCTCCTAACAGTTTTGGGGGTTGCTACAGTGACAGGTGTGTTCTCATAGATGTTTGACAATCCCTTGTATTCCCTGTTTGCTGGCTAAACATCTGGGATCATCCCACAAACTTACCCCAGGGGGACAGGGGGATAGGCAGCAGATATGGGCACATATACTGGACATTCTGGCCTCATCTGTACAGTTGCGGGATATGATTCAGTATGCAGCCTATTTCCACTCCCAGGATTCAGACCATGGCTGTGTCTGCTACAACTTAAACACTGTCCATCACAGTTGTGTCTGCTATGTAGATTGATTTATTTATTTCCAGTTTGGTTACTGGGGAAGTCCACTGGGCCAACATGACCCATTTTCAGTGGAGGCCCGGGGAGAAAAGCTCCAAGAAAGCATTGTACAAATTCAGTTACAATAACATACAGGAGTATACAAGATAAAATTGTAAAGAGAGTTAAAAAATAAGAATATTCATAAGCATAGTTAGCCGAATTCATAGAGAGAGAGGTTAAGGGTTATACAGTTTCCTTTGAGCAATGGCACTGAAGTGTTAAGTGTGGAAGTCAGTTACATATATCAAGAGAGGAATTCTGGATATGCTTGCTTAACATGCACATTTTTGAAGTAGAAAACTATTCACAATATTTACATTATTTACAAAGTTGAGTCATGTGAGCATAGCTGTAGTAATTGTTAGTAGGTTAGAGAGAGTAAAGTTAATGGAGTTATAGGGAACTTGTGTAGGGGCATAGGTATATGACTATGGGAGATTGTAAAGAGTTGAAGTATGAGAAGAAGGGACCCATAGAGTATAGACTTAGAAAGGAAATTAATTAGGGTGGAGGCAGATGCATTTCCATTTAGTGGACAAGTGTTTGAAAAGCTGGGTTTTGAAGTTGTCAGAGTTAGATGTGGTTCTTAGTGAGGCGGGGAGGGCATTCCATTTTTTGCCTAGAGCATATGAGAGGAGAAGCTGGCCAGCAGGACGCTTAGGTTTGTGGTTAGCAGTTAGATTTTGGTGCTCTGATCTGAGTGTTCTATTAGGAATATAAGGGGAAGGATATTAGCTAGAGCAGGGCATTTTGTAGGATGAAATACAAGTTTATGTGCTGTTGAAAGTTACAGGTAGTCAAGGTAGTTTGAAAGTTCGAGCCAGTTTAATGATTTAAGGGTGAGGCAGTGATGGGTGTAATTTTTAGAATTTGTGGCAAATTTAGAGATTTTATTGTAGCAGTTTTCTAGTTTGGAGGTTGTAGAGGCAGACAGGTTGGTTAGGAGACGAGCACCGTATAATAAGGAAGGGAGAAGATATGTAGTGGCCAGAGTATGTATAGTGGAGTGAGAGAGAAAGTGATAGTTCCTATACAACATACCTAGCTTTTGGTGTTTTTTTTAATATTTTGTTGTATATGTATGTTGAACTTGAGGTGTTTGTCCACATTTATGCCTAGGAGTTTTGCAGAAGGCACTACTTCTATGGGTGAGTAAGTTTGGCTAAGGACTTTGAATTCATTTTTGTTGAATGAAAAGGTCTTAGAAGGGGGAATAGTAGGATTTTAGATTTATTTGCATTAAGAGAGAGGTGGTTTTGGTGCATCCAGTTTTCTGTTGTGGAGAATGCAGTTTGGGTTTTTGTCAGCAGTTCGGAGAGGTTAGTAGCAGAGCAGATTAAGGTAGAATTGTCTGCATATCGAATAATTTTTGTGTCAGGAATAGCAGTGTGAAAGTTATTGATGAAAATGTTGAAAAGCATGGGCCCAGGGATGGAACCCTGTGGAACACCAGTTGGGGTAGGTAAGAAGGAAGAGGTGGAGTTCTTCCATTTGACTGCCTGAGATCTGTCAGATAGCTGGAGAACCAGGATAATGTTTTTGGTGAGAGGTGAAGGTTTGAGAGATGGCAGAGTAAGTGCTTGTGGGAAATGGTGTCAAATGCCTTAGACAGATCTAGTAGTACAGTAGAAACTAGATGTCCTGAATTTCGGGCTTGATTGACAGTTTCAAGGAAGGAGAGAAGAGCGGTAATGGTGCTGTGGGCTGGGTGGAAGCCATGCTGGGTGGGTGTGAGGAGACTGTTTTGGGTCAGAAATGGCATAAGTTGGTGGTGGATGCACTTTTCAAGGATTTTGGAGAGTGGAGAGAGCAGGGCAATAGGGCGGAAATTAGAGACACTGGTATTTTTGCCACCTTTATGTAGAGGGATGATATAAGCTGTGAGCCAAAGTTTGGGGACGTAGGATTCATTTATGGATCTGTTTATAATGATGCTAATTGGGAGAGCAATACCATCAGCAGCATAATTTAGGTAGGAGATATTGCTGTATATCTCCTATCTGCTTTTTGTCTTATTGATCCCCTGTGCTTTTGCATTCTGACCTTGTATTACAACACTCTTATACAGATTTCCTAGACAGTTATATGTCGTAGGACAGTGTGGGCGACAGTGATGTGTAATATCTAATTATTCAGAGCAACTGCACATCATTCTTGTAATTCTGGGCACAGTGTTGGTATCTGACAGACCTGTGGGAGGAATGTTTATTAGCACGACCTGAATGTTCCCACACACAGTACCAGATTCCACATTACTATTATGCACATACATCTCACTCTGTTACTGTACACACTCTGACCACAGCTTGACAAGCTGGGGTGTAAATGGAGTATACGTGGCTTCTTACTCACATGAGGTATTGGGGAGTTGCTAGTGTGCCAGCTTTGTTATCATAGATGTGTGTCAATCAGTCGTATTTCCTGTTTGCTGCTTATATGTCTGGGATCAACCCACTGATTTCCCAGGGGGACAGGTTGCTTGGCAACAGATATGGGCCACTTTACTGGACATTCTGGACATAGCTGTACAGTTGTGGGGTATGATTCTGTATGCAGACTACTACCACTGGCAGGATTCGAACCGTGGCTGTGTGTGCTAAAACATCAACAGTTCACATCTCATTTGCATGTGCTATTCAGTTTTTGTTGCCTGAATTTTCCCTGTTTACTGTCTATGTGTCTCACTTGTACTAAATGGCCTCTGGGAATTAAGCCTGTCATATACAGACATTCCTACACATTCAGTTTATGGTGCATGGTGTGAGTATCAGAGTGCTTACTACAACAGTACTATTACATGATTGCAAATCTGCATTACCATATGATGCCAGAATATACGCATGCAGTCCAGCAGTTAGACCTGTTTTATCAGGCTATTATACTTTTATTGACATACAAACAATATGAGACTCTTCCTGCCATATTCTCTAGTATATGCAGTACTTGCCTTGAACAATACAGGTTTTATACAGGCAATTAATTTACTACTACTTTTAGTTTTATTTCCTATGACAGTAAATGTGTGAGTATTACTGACCTGCCTCATGTCGCAACCTCACCAGGTGACTGTTGTGGGCCTCCTGGTTCACGGCCCGCACCATTGCAGCTGTGGGGGACATAAGAGGAATATTTAGCCATATGTATCCATGAAATACCTGAGCTGGCAATTATTACACACATACTGGGGTGATACACATGACTGGAACATCCCTTGCCGTTCTAGCCTCTTGGAGCCACTCCTCCAAGAGGTCCCCCTGACGTCACTTCAGGTCGGCATTGTGGTGCCTGACCTGCTCACCAGTTTGGGATATGCCAGTGGCACTGGCGAGGTCATGGGCAAGACAGTCCCAGGCCTCCGCCTTATATTGGGAGCCCTGGTACTGGACCTGCAGCAGTCTCTGATCATGGTCTTTGACAAGGAGTCCTGCCATGACCTTGGACTTCTGGATGCACCAGCGCTGCACCCAAAAGTGCACACCTTCTTCCCTTACTGCTATAGTGCCTGCAAGTAGAAGCTACAGCCAGTTTTGAGATGTATTCCCGCCTCTTGGGTTTAAGTAGGGCCGATTTCCCGCACTTTTCCATGATTGGCCAGTTTTGAAAAGGCTAATATATGGACAAACCTGCTTACCTATGTTTGGCATTGTTTAAAGGGGTATACCACTGGGCACAATGAGTTAGCTGCCCTACACATTGCTTACACCTCCTAAGCTGCCCTGTGCAATGCTTTGCATTGCTTACATTAGACTTTGCATTATAATTCCTTTTTGGCATTGAGTTATTCTTCATTACACCTTATATGTATGCCTGGTATCCATGATTAATGTGTATGTACACTCTATGGGGTCCTTATGTTTTATTGGGGACTTCAACACTCTATTATAATTACACCTCACTTCTGGGCTTACTGCTGTACTGCAGTTCACATATTCATGTTATGTAGTGGGTTATGGAACATATGACTGTATATTGATTCCTTTCACAGGTTCAGTTTTGTTTTACTATGGTGAGGACTTGTTTGCTGATACCTCATTCTGCAGTACATCTGTGATGGCTTGGTTGTTAACTACTGTGACTATGGTGTATAGGGTACTGGGTTCAGGACCTGCATGGCTGTTTATTTTGTTGATGGGCAGAACAAGGTCTGTTGGATACAGAGTGATTAGGGCACTTTTGAGCATTTGTAAGTGAGTTTGCGTGATGGTAAGCATTGCTAGCCTGCCGTTACATCTGCTTACAGAGAGTTAGCTTTACAATTGCTTAACCAGTGTAGGCATTGCTTACTGCCATGCAAACGGGTTTAAGCCCGCTTACTAGTGCTTAAATATGCTTACTACTGCTTATTTGTACTTAAACCTGCTTGCTAGTGCCTTATTCATTATGACACTGACATCTCACATGTGCATTTACTGCAGTACTCCAGTTCATGAAAATATGTTATTTAGTGGGTTATGCAGCATAAATAATACTCATAACGTGCTTTGCCATGGGGAAATGGAATGTGCTGCAGTGGGACTCGAACCGGGAATGCCTGCTTGTAAGTGAATGCTCTGCCCACTACACTATTGCTATGCTGCTTCATTTGCATATGTCTTCCTTGTTATCCTCTTCAGCCATGTAAGCTGCATTAATCGTAGCTAAGTGATGGGCACACCCACGCACCTATGATTAGCTTTAATCGGATTTAAAAAAAAAATAAAGGGTTTCTTCATTTTATTTATATATACTATTGCTGTTGTACACAAGGGGGACTGTTGGTGAGGATATGTGGTCACCTATGAGCAGGCTCGCTCATTACATTCCCCTTTCTGCTGTTCTTCATTGCGGGGGCGTGTATATTCTGAGAGCTCTGCTCTCAGACACTCCCCCTGCACTCTTACACGCTCTGTGTAAGCCTAGGAGCTCAGGCAGCACGCCTCATTACTATGCATGGGGTGCTGCCGTCCTACACCTAAACAGCCACCTCTGTTCAGGACTAAGCTAGACCTACACGGAGGAATAGTAAATCCGGGGGCTAGTCTCACACACACTCACACACACACACACACACACACACACACACACACACACACACACACACACATAAACACACACACATGCAGACAGACAAATGCACACACAGAGGCATACGCACAGACAGACAGATAGATGCAAGACAGATACACACACACACACACACACACACACACACACACACACACACACACACACACACACACACATCTCTTACTCTTGCACAGAACCTTTCACCACTTGCTCATTAATAAAGTGTTTGTTTTACCACCACTTTATTTATTATTTATGTATTTTTTCTGAAGTTGTCTTTGGTTACATTTTTAGCAGATTGTCATACTTCACTGGTTAATTTCTTAAGAGGACTTTTCTTAGACTCTGTCCCAGAATTATTAAAAAGATAAGTATTTAACTGGAGTACATCTAGGATGTGTTCAATTGTGTATGTGCCACTTCTCAATATTGGCTAGCAGTTGCCATCTATAGAAATTCACCAAATACTCTTTTACTTGGACACTCACATAACAAAAGATGAATTCCTATAATGTCTGTTGCTTGACCCTTGTTGACCAGCTTGTTCATAGGTTCGTACTAAGCTAACTGCCCTTGTGAGCCATTTTAAGCTTAGCCAATTATCCCTTGTGAGACTCAAACCCTGCACCTTGTGTTTGTAAGGCAAACACCTTTACCATTATGTCACCCTCCCAACCCTATATGATTCAATACGCCTATCATCCTTCTTTTGGCAGTGCACTACAGTAGTTGCCTACATCACTAAGAATTTCATCTATTGCCCTGGACATCATGCCGTTTCAATGTATATCCATCCATTGGGCATTGGCATTGCTTGCTTTTGTATGCTTTATGATAAGTTAATGTATGTAAATGTAGTATTTGTTTATTTTTCTATATCATTAGTACTGACTGAAAACAGTAGTTAATAGATACTAATTTCTTGCCATCTTCTGTTTTTTTTTTCACCAGATTTCTTCGAATGTTCGTGGTGCCAAAGGAAAGCATGTGACATATTATTTCATAGAAGGTAAAAATAATTCTAGTATAGGTATACAAAAGCTGTATTTGACCTCATGTTCTATGGCACTTAAAACAGTGAGAGCAAAAATAAGCCTGTATTTTAATAATTCTGACAACATGGAAGTCTGTTCTCTTAATATTTCAGGATTTTGTTTTACTTACTGTTTTGGGCTTTTTCTACCTCCACTCACATCAGGGGCTGGAGGAGGTCAGCAACTGTTCAGAGCACTAACATGTTCCTTGTATGGGCAAAAGCCTTAGATGCAGGTGCAATCAGTTTGCCACTCTGCAGGCAATTTTGTGTAGTCCCCTAACTTCCCGCAATCCCTCTCTGGAGACTGTGTACATGCAATAGTACTTGCATGTCCACTGGGAGACTCATAGTAATCATAGGAATGTCAAGACTAATTAGTCATGTGACCACCACACCTTGCCAGTTCTCACCCTAGGCTGTACCTTCCTTTTCAGGGAGAGCTATGCAAGTCACACCTGTGGAGAGTTTATGAATACCCATCCTATTATCCATGTCCTGTTTTTAGGAAGATATTATATCACTCTGTGTTATCTGCAGGAGGAGTTTATTCCAGATGTGAAGGAGACACTGACTAGTTAATCTGTCATTCCACCTTGCTTGATCTTCTAAAGCAGGTTTAGATCTCTTGCTGTGGTCTATGTGGGACTATTTAATTTATGGATGTACAAGAAATCCTGTACTACTGTGTCCCTGACTGCTCAAAAAGCAAGGCATAGGTCTCCTCTGAGGAGCCTGTAAGATCTGGAAAAGAGGGATGCTGCTTCTATATTTTCTGAATGATTAGCACAGTGTTTTATTTGGATTTCAACCTACTCCAAGAGGGCACAGTTGTTGCCAGTTTTACCTTACCCTTTAAGAATCTAATGTCTGGTAGCATATGGATTTTAAGCCTCTTTACTAGGAACCTATGTGGTCTTTCCAACTGTTTGATTTGTCTGCTGAGGCACTTACTGAAAGGGACATTGCATTCTATAATTGGTCAGATCTGCTGAATACAAGTGGGCAACAACCTCCTTAGGTCTGGATAATGTTTTCTGGGTGATCATTTGTGTCAAGTAGGATTTTGTGGCAACTGCTCCCACATGGTAATTAAAAGAGAGAGAATTATCAACCCAAGTTCCCAGATCTCTAACTACATTTTCATTTTGAAGTAAGGTATTGTCAATACTATATGCTGTGGGATAATTTGCCTGCCAAATGTGGCAATGTTGCATTTTGTAGTGTTTAATCAAAGCCCAGTTTCAATACACCAGGCATTTGTATGTGTAAGTTAGGGATCTTTGGACATAATGAGGAGCTTAGCAGATTGTAACGTTGACATTTACCAGCAACATTCCTTCCTTAAGTACAGGTCATACTCTCCCTCAGGATTGGATGGTATTCCTATAGCCATCCAATCCCAATGCTCCCTTCCATCCCTCTGATTCTGGGATCACTACCCCTGAACTCAAATAGTATTGCAGGACCTTATAACTGTACACCCTGAGGTCAACATACCTTTAGACATATTACTTTGCTCTTCATTATCAGAATAGGGTTACCTTTCATCCATGCTTCACTGCTTGAAGTGTTGAGCTGCTGGACTTAATTCTCTTTCAGATCACAGCTGTTGTAGCTAACCATGCAAAGATCAGTTTCTGACAAATATTTCAGTGCACAACAACAAAAACAACTTGACAAAAGATGGGATTAATATTGTGAATGCAATTAACTGCTTTTATATTTTCTGGATGATTAGTATGGTGTTTTATTTGCATTTCAACCTACTCCAAGAGCACACAGTTGTCACCACTTTTACCTTGCCCTTTAAAAATCAAAGCTACGGTGATCTGCATAGCAGAGTATCTGAGGCTTAATGATTTAGTAAAGGTTATGGAAGGTTAAGCCTAACTCCAGCCATACCATTTAATTTAGCCATTCTGTTATCACCTGAGAATGTGTTCTAAGTTCCATTAACTGATTTGCTGTGTGTAAATATGCTATTTTGTTGTATTAACTGTATTAATACAATTTAATTTTTTTTTACTTTCTGTAACCTCTGTCTTCCATGACAGCCTGCATTTTGGTAAGTCCAGTTAGATGAATCGAAAGAAGGAAGGGAGGGGAGCAGGAGAAGGGATAGGGCACAACGTGAGGGCGAATGTATTGCTCTTTACATCATTTATAAATAGTAAAAAACGAACAGTACATGACGGACCCTAATTCAGACTTATTTTCAACTGTTCTCCTGCATAAGCTATGACTTTCCTTTTAAACACTTAATATGGAAGCAAGGGTAGGGATGTTAGGACAGTAAATGACATACTAGCGATGGTTAATGAGATGGTCTGGGATGTAACCACTGAGTTTAGTTTTTCTGCTGTCTAACATACACCCTTGCGTAATCATGATAGGATAGCAGTTGTGTTCTACTTGCACTAAATGTACAAAGAAACCTGACTCATTTGAGAGCAAAACAATTAGTCAAAGCTCAGTGCAATGTGTTTCCAGAAGTAAAATTCACTGAATTACTGTTCAGTAAATCAGCACTGGCAGGTCACATCTTGTAATAAGTAAAATTACTTAAGTTTGTTAGAAACAACTGGATTCTTGGGCTGGGGACAAAGTGTTCAATCCAGGAATCTTGGAGTCAGCATTACTTGATGGCCATATGGCCTTAATGCTGGTACGCAACTTATGAACTTATGAAAACTGAGGGTCGCTTAAAGAGGGTAGTGGTTCGTGTAATGCATAGGATGCTGCTAAAAATACTTTCTGCCACATCCATTTGACTGAAGACTGAAGGACATTCCTAGAGTAAATGCAGCTAATCATATCATTGCTCCCTCAGCACCAACCCTTACCATAACCCCAAGCTTGAGGAAATTTTGTGTTCATGATATCACTAATTCCTGTTATATGGAATATACAGAGAAGATGCTAGAAACCTAAAGATTAAGAGAGTCGGCCTGATTCAGTGGTTTGACAGTGAGTGGGATGAAAAGAGTGTTGCTAAACAGTGAAAATAGACTTAGCTTGAGAAATGGGAAGCCACCGGAAGAACTTCAGTATTTAACATGAATTTTTGGCAGTAGCTTAGGGGGGCAGGAATGACTTTTGTAAAGGTGGCTGGAATCAGGGGCAGATTTGGGAATCATTTAAAGAGGCTGAACAGTTTAATTTCTATGTGTGAATAGTATGCAGGTAGAAGGAGTCAAAGGATGAAAGCAGTACAAACTGGTGTGGATGAAAAGGTTACTGAGAAATAGACATAATGGAAATGTGCAGAGATGAAACAGAGAATAAAGAAAACTGAATATGAGAATGTTATCACATAGGGAGAGTGTAAAATTTAAGCAAAGTGCTCAGTAAGGATGATCAGGAAGGATGGGATGGCATAAAGAAGGAGAAATACAAGTTGCTGGAATAAATAGATGCAATAGGGGTTAAAAAGTGGGATGTATACCAGGAGAAAGTGAGTAATGGAGGCTTAGTGTATGACATTCCATAATAAAAATAATTCAATGTTGTGTCTTTCGGTTAGGGGTCGCCACGGCGGAACTCCAGTCCGCTAATGTTTGGTAGTGGATTTTTACGTGCCAAGTTACCAGCCCTGATGCACAACCTTCAATGAAGGCACGCTCATTCACGAATGCCTCCACACAGAAGACGCTCTAGCTGTGAATTGAACGGGACAATGTCTTGCTGTGAGGCGACAATGCTACCGCAGCACCACTACCGCGATAATAAAGAGAATTCAATAAAATGAAAAATCTGAATTATCCTGTCAAGTGCAAGCAGAGTCAGTGCCTATGTTAGCTACGCTGATAGCAGCAGAGATATTGCCAAAATTAACTAAAGAATAATTGCAAAAAATTGACATTATTAACCTAAGAATAAAGGGTTTAACAGGGGAGGTGGTAAACATATCTCTCAACTGTTCAGATTTTTGCCTCTTATTTTTGGTCTGTTTCTCATAAAATTTGGCTTTCTGGCAAATCCGTGGCAAATAATTGAAGACTAAAGTTAGAAAATACTGACAGATATTTGAGTCTGAGACTTTATACCCTTCAGAAAATTAATTAATGCTAATGCAAAATTCTACTAGCTTTCCAAGTTTGTAACCGCAATATTTAAAACGTGTCCATATTTTTGGGCCTTTGTTCCCCCATTATTTATGACTTTGTCCAGATTGATTGCACTAAGAGGTTGGGAGGTATGGTAGTAAAGCTGATGACAGAGTGAATTTTGCAGTAAGGAGGACAGATCTTATTCTTAGAAGTATTACTAGTGACCTATGCTAATACGAATAAAAAATGCAAGGCACAAAAGTTTACTTTTGTGGTTAAAGGGATAATGTGGAACTATAGCTGGGTGCCTAATTTCATGGGTTTATACTAATCTAGAAGTATGTCAAGCATTCTAGATTTAGCTAACAGTGCCATAATAGGAACCTTTGAAGCTCAGAAGATGATTTTGAGAGTTAGAATTAATTTCGGAAGTAGATGGGAGGAGGCAGGTGAAACTCAGGAGGACAACTGTATAAGATAAAGAAGAAAGGAGACTCTTCTTCTATCAGCTGCTCCCATTGGGGGTTGCCACAGTGGATCATCTCTTTCCATTTCTTCCTGTCCTCTGCATCTTGCTCTGTCACAACAACCACCTGCATGTCCTCTCTCACCACATCCATAAACCTTATCTTAGGCCTTCCTCTTTTCCTGTTACCTGGCAGCTTCATCCTTAGCATATTTTTCCCAATATACTCTGCATCCCTCTTCAGCACATGTCCAAACCAATGTAATCTTGCCTCTCTGGCTTTGTCTCCAAACCTTCCAACCTGGGCTGACCCTCTAATATACTTATTCCTAATCCTGTCCACCCTCGTCACACCCAGTGCAAATCTTAACATCTTTAACTCTGCCACATCCAGCTCTGACTCCTGCCTTTTTGTCAATGCCACTGTCTCCAACCCATATACCATAGCTGGTCTCACTACCCTCTTGTAGACCTTCCCTTTCACTCTTACTGGTACTTGTCTGTTACAAATCACTCCTGACACTCTTCTCCACCCACTCCATTGGAGACTCATGGGGCATATTGTGCAGAGATGAACATTAATGGAATATTGTATTATGTTCTATTCTATTCTATTATGCCAAGATAATAGGTAAAATTACTTAACTTTGGTGGATGGGAGATGGGTAGAAATGGTAAAACTACAGAAATATATCAGACACACACACATGCGTGTGCGTGCACACATACATTATTGTACATACACTTTATGCTTATTACCTTTTTTGTGCATGTAGAGATATAGAATGTGTTATTGCTGAAAACATTTCCAGTAAAACGGCAATCTTGCACTTAGATGGAAGGGATTTGGAAAAGTAGTCATTCCAAGCAGGAAGATACTGCCCATATTCTGAAAAGTGCAAAACATTGAATTTTTGGATATGCAATTCATAAAGAGCTACACATTTAGTGGCGCTGCCCCTAGATTAAGTGAGGGAAGGAAGGATCAGTGAGTACTAATTACCCAGGTATGGATCATTCAGAGCAGTGTAGGGGGTGATTACCTGGGCCAGCAGAATAATAGTATGTGTACCTTAAAGTGTGGCTTCTATGCTCATGAAAATTATACTTCTGTGAAATCAACATATTAGGTCCCTTTTGCAGTTTTGTGCCATACAGATAAAGAAACTTCAGTGCTAAATGCAGTATGAACAACCATGCTGAAAATGAGCAAAGACATATGAAGGTGTGACTGTGAACAGGCTGAGAGAGTTGGATATGCATTTATTAGAAGACAAAAGGGTACAGGTGATATCATAGGGACATTCAGGTTATCAGATCACTGATAGAAGGGATGGAACTGAAAAGAAAATACTGAGGAGGAAGAATTCAGCATCGCTGGCAGCTGCAAAGAGGAATATTCAAGGCAGGATGTAAGACATACATGTAGGAGGAATATTCATGGGTACTACAGGTGGTATTTTTCCAAAGAAAAGGTGGGGGGACATTAGGATATCTTGCCTTAGCAAGTGAATGGCTAGAGCATGTTTTTTTTCCAAAAGAAATGATAATTTAATAAGGAGTGTGCAGCAACTGTTTTATGGTTAACTTAATCTTCAACCTTTTTTAAGGAAATTGTTGTGTCAGCCTTTCTGGCAATAAAAGAGAACACTGAACCCCACAATTTTATCTGTATAATTATCAGAAAGCAATGCCAGAAGAGCAGTTTAGCAGTTGCCATGTCATTCTGACTGCTTCGGGTACTGGAGGAGTGGCAGTTTCCTGGCTGTAGTCAACAGATGAACATTTTGAAAGGAGATGCATCGATCATCTAATTTTTTTCACCTTAACTAACCACTCTCCAGCTTTAAAAAAAATAGAAAACAGAGGTAATCCAGAGGGCTCAAGTGAAGTCTAGTATCCCATCTGTGACCCAGAGGGTGAAAGGACTAACAAGAAACAGAGTATAAGGATTAGTCCAGATAAAATCACTTTAGCTAGCAGATCTAGGAGACCATCTCTCTGATACCCTCCCTGTGGGAGGAATAAAGACACCTTGTTGAAGTTTCAAGTAGTTTATTCAGTTTAGTAGGTAGATGGATCAGTGTTTTTGTTCTAATATATTACATCCAATGGGTCATTTATTTAAAGGTGGTTAGACGCAGTGATGGGAGAATCCAGGGCAGCTGATTGGAGGAAAATCTGGGAGATGGAAAAAGAAGGACCAATCCCAAAGCTTAGAGGTTAGCCTTTGCTGGAATTTTCTTGAAAGGACCATGGGGGTTATCAGCTCAGCAGCCTGTGTAACCTCATTCTTAGTTAAATGGTTTTATGTTTAATTGTTAACCTTTAACAAAGAAAACATGGCAACATGCCATGAGCAACTCTATAGAACTAGATGAAGCTCAGGTGAAAGTGTTTGCTTAAATATAGCTCAATAGTGGTAGTTCATGGTGTATGTATTAATTAAAGACAAACTGTGATATGAATGCATATGAAAGAGATTCTGAGGTAAAAAGAGTGGAAGTAGACGAAGGAGAATATGAATTAGCAGTTTTGCAAATTCATAAATATTTATGGTTCATTATTCTTTCATATCATAATTCAATCCAAGGCTTAGCACACTGTAAAATCCAGAAGTCCAACGATTCTTTACTCAGTAAATATTTTCTGTCTACTTCTCTTTGGATTTTGAAACATTTTAAATTATCGTTAATAAAATGTGTCAGATGTCAGATTTACCTCCATAAAAATAATAACAACAACCTTTATGGCTAACTCTCAGCCAAATGTTTTTTTTTCTATTTCCTTCCAGTGGTGGTAGAAAATACATTTACTCCTTTTGTGTTGTCAGCAGTCCTAGTGGGCCTTATCTGCATTTTGGCCATCATTATTACTGCTACCAGGAAATGCAAGAAGAGGAAGAAGGCAGGTAAGTGCCATTAACCATAGCAACGTCTTATGAGAGGGAAAAAAAGATGAATGTGGAGCAGTCTAAAATTGACTATGTAACAATCTGTATTTTATATATATGTCTATAAATATATATATATATATATATATATATATATATATATATATATATATATATATATATATATATAGGTCTACATAATTTAATTGAAAATCCCAAAGCTGACATTCAGTGCAAATATCGCCATGCTAATATGGATATGTGTGTGTGTGTGTGTGTGTGTGTGTGTGTGTGTGTGTGTGTGTGTGTGTGTCTGTGTGGGAGGGGAGCCCATGCTAGTTATATATGCTAACTTGAAGATTGCACAACATCATGGGAAAGGGCATATTCCCAAGCCCGAAGAACTGTGCCATCTTGCACACTTGTCAATGATCTGCTTCGTCAACAACATTTTGTCGACTAAATAGATGTTGGCCAAACATAGTTTTGACAAAATTTACTGCTCCCATATTTATCTGTAAAATATATCTATATCTGTGTGAACAGGGTTGTTTGTGTGAACATGATATTGGGTGACTTCAAGGTTGGTCAACAAAGGTAAGAGGTTTGTGGTGGGGCTGTGAGTTTGTTTGTGAGTGACAGTATTTTAGAGTTAGGGTAAAAGTTAGGTAAGGGGATAGATTTATTGTGTGTGTGTGTGTGTGTGTGTGTGTGTGTGTGTGTGTGTGTGTGTGTGTGTGTGTGTGTGTGTGTGTGTGTGTGTGTGTGTGTGTGTGTGTGTGTGTGTGTGTGTGTGTTTGTAAACATGCATGGTGAGTATCTGAGCTGTCTTTTGTAGTGGTAGTGTTAGGGAAAGGACTGTTTTTAAGGTAAGCAGCATTACTTGTGAGAGAGTGTACACAAGTGTTTGTAGGTTACATGTGAGAGTGTGTGTGTGCACAAATATTTGTAGATTACATGGGAGAGTGTGCACAGGTGTTTGTGGGTTACATGTGGGAGAGTGTGCACAAGTGTTTGTAGGTTATGGTTATAGTAAAGGCTAGTTTTAGTGTTCTGCACATGTGCTAATGTATGCTAAATTTCAGCATTGTGTGTGAGAAAGTGTGCACAAATGTTTGTAGGTTACATGTGAGAGTGTGCATGTGCACAAGTATTTGTAGGTTACATGGGAGTGTGCGCACAAGTATTTGTTGGTTACATGTGGGAGGGTGTGCACCAGTGTTTGTAGGTTATGGTTATAGTAAAGGCTAGTTTTAGTGTTGTGCTGTAGGTTATGGTTAGAGTAAAGGCTAGTTTTAGTACTCTGCACATGTGCTAATGTATGGTAAATTTTAGCATTATGTTTGAGAGACTGTGCACAAGTGTTTGTAAGTTACATGGGAGAGTGTGCACAAGTATTTGTAGGTTATATGGGAGAGTGTGCACAAGTGTTTGTAGGTTACATGTGGGAGAGTGTGCACCAGTGTTTGTAGGTTATGGTTATAGTAAAGGCTAGTTTTAGTGTTGTGCATGTGTGCTAGTATGGAAAGTGTGTACACGGGTCTTGTGTAGTGGTACTGCTGAGGAAAGGTCATATGTAGGGTTGGAGTTAGTGGCAGAGTTAGGATTAGCACACATGTGTAACATGGTGCAGGGGACAAAGATAGTTCTGGAGGCTCTTACATTGTATTAATCTAATAGTACTCTTTCCGTTCTTCTACCGTAAATAGCAGGGAAAGATTTCCCACAGAAAACCCAAGGATTGCAACTGCAAACCATGGAATAGCAACAATTTAAATGTAAATAGCATGATTCCTCCTAATTGTGAGATTGTGGTATCTCAGAATTCTCCCTTCTCAGAGTTACAACATTCTCAGAGTCAGTATATATAAGTAGCAGGGGGTAAAAGGGCATGTTTTAGAATTTTGATTTTCTGCTGCACTAATACTATTTTTTGAAGTGTCAAGACTTGCATTATTGGGTCTCACATTTCCAATATGGAGCCACCAAGGTCCTTATCCTTCTCTAAGTTTGACTTTACCAACTCTCTTGCCCTCTTCATAAGCTGGAGCCACATCACCTATCTGACCTCACATTTGATGTTCTCCATTATGTAGATCTCTTCTTCACCACCTTCTTTCTGGTCCTTCTCTGTCATTCCTGAATAACCTATCATCTAGCATCACCATATCTCACTCCGTTTTGTCACTGATCCATGTCTTTGTGACACCAGTGATATATATCCATCCTCCCTGCTGCATCAGTGCTTGCAGCTCCCCCATCTTCATACCCATACTACTTGCATTACATAATGATACTACCCAGCCATGATCTAAGTCACCCTTGTTTCTTCCTGTGCTATGTTTTTGGATTTTTTTTCTTTTGCCTACTGCCTGTGTCCTTACCACATTCTGTTTTTGTGACAGTCTTCTCCCTTCATATTAGTTTAATAGTACAGTTGTTGAGATGCGTCTTTTCAACCCATCTGTGAGCCCCACCATCCATTCTGAACTAAACTGGAGCCTGTCCCTCTCATATGATTGGTCAGTCTATCCTGGATTCTACCAGTTCAAAGTCCATCTCCTTTATCCACTGCCACAGCTAGTTATTGTACTTCATAATCCTCTTCTCCCTCAGTGTGCTTACTGTTCACACAGGTAACACTTTTGAGAATACTACCTAGCATTTTTCTGCTGCTTCCTTGTCTCTGTTTTTTATCACCTCAGCTGTATCCCCTGACAGGTTACTGGTGCCTAAATGTACCACAACATGCATTCACACTTTTCCCTTGGTAGGTACTCTGGTCATCTTAGCCGCAAGACTATTTCACTGTACCTGATTTGTCCTCTGCCTTTGCCAAGGCTGTTAATCCCCTCTTCTCTGTCATCAAAATAGCTCTCATCTTATTCACTTCTTGATTCATGCTGTTACTCTTTTTATCTGCATCCTCTTGGTGGTTACCTCTGTCCCTGTGCTACACCTGCTCCCTTTCCCATCCTCCCTCTTCCTACATGTCTTCTCTGTGATTCAGGGACTTTTACTATCTTACCCTTTCATCTTTGTGAGTAGCACTCCATGAACACATTCCTCCTGTCTTTTTTGCGGTGCTCCTGCAAACCACTGGTTGTAGCTTCCCTTCATCCTTTCTCAGTGTTGCCTGCTCCTATCCTTCTACCTTTGTTTCCTTCTCCTTGTCTCATATAACATGTTTATACCTCCCACAACATCCCTTCTCTTTAGTCTTTGTCACATTACTTACTTGTACTCTTATAATAACTTCTGCTCGTGTCCTCCTGTTTGCTGTCTTTCTCTCCCCTTACTTTGTCTCACCATAGCATGTCTACTAGTTTCCTGTTGACTGTCCCATCTCTAATTCTGCTCTATATTTTGCTCACAAACTAACCAAGCTAGTTCCCATATTCTCCCCTGAAGCTCCACCATTCTCTAGCAGAATCTATGCCATTCCAAAGCTTCTTGAGCAAAATTGCTAATATGGGAACAACATGAAAGGATCAGTACAGGCTGGATGAGAAGCGCAGGAGTGAGGTTAGTGAGATGCTCAGAAAGTGGGTTAGCTGTATGGCTCAGGGAGATTTTGGGGTGGCAGAGGATGCAGGATGTGAAAGAGAATAGGTAAACTTCAGGGGAGAATTTTGGCAATATTAGCAAACTGGACTATTTTATTTTTTTTATTTATTGCATTTGTTTACCTGGAAAGTCCACTGGGCCTAAAAGAGCCCGTTTTCAGTGGAGACCCAGGGCGAAAAGCTCTGACAAGAGCATAGATACAGAAAATATTAAACATTAATTGGTATAAAAGTAGATATAATGTTACAGATAGTGATCACAGTGATAATATACAGAATATATACATGTGTCTTTCGGTTTTTCCCGGTTAGGGGTCGCCACAGCGGAACTCCGGTCCGCTAATGATTGGCAATAGATTTTTACGTGCCGAGTTGCTGGCTCTGACGCACAACCTTCAACGAAGGTACACCCATTAATATATACATAAAAGCAGGAATTTTGTTGGTTCCCAGATTAATTCAATGAGAGAGGTATAAACAGAGATAAATTAATCAGCATTATTGTACCAGTATCAAGTAATAAAAATTAATAATTATGGAGAAAATATCAGTCAGCATTAGCAAAAAGCAATAGGAGTTTAGTTATCATATAAAGAGAAGGAAGAGGTTAGGTTATAGAGCAGGTACATAGCCAGGAAGAGTCCAGATGATTTTTCAGTATTTGTTTGAAGGTGGTGGTGCTGCCTGTGTTTCTTGTGGAAGATGAAAGTGAGTTCCCTAGTTTGGCGATGGTGAAGGAATAGAGGAATCGATCAGCAGGTAAGGTGGGCTTTTCTACTTTTAGAAGTAGATGAGTTTCCGATCTTAGTTGCCTGCTGGGTTGGTATTGGGTGAGTAGTGTCCAGAGAGCAGAACAGTCTGTGAGTCTGTAGATTATTTTGTGCACTGTCATTAGTTGGGTGGTGGGAGAGTTCCAGCCAGCCTAATTGTTTCGGTGAGTTACAGTGGTGGGATGAGAATTTGGCCTTGGTGACAAATTTGGCTATTTTGTTGCAACACATTTCAAGTTTGCATTTTGCAGAATTATAGATATTAGTGAGGAGAGGGGTGCCATAAAGGATAGAGGGAAACAAAAAGGTGGTTGCAATGGTTTGTCTAGTAGAGAGGCTAAGAAAGTCTTGGTGCCTGTAGAGATACTAGCTTTTGGTGTGTTTTTATGATATTATTGTTTATATGTAGGTCAAAGTTAAGGTTTTCATCTATAATAATGCCTAGTTAGTGTGGGGGGACAACTTCTTTAGTGGTATCGTCTTCATCCTGTATAGTGAAGAGTTTTTTTATCTAGCGGAGTTGTTTTCTTAGGGGTAAAAAGTACTAGTTTCGTTTTTTGGATTTTGGGCAACATGATTGTTAAGTATCCATGATTCAGTAGAGGTGAGGACATTCTGGGTGATTTGCTGCAGTTCAGAGCTGGAATTTGCAGTGCATATTATTGTAGAGTCGTCATCATACTGGATCACTAAGCATTGTATGAGAGTGGAGTGAAAGTTGTTAATAAAGATGCCACATAAGAGGGGACTAAGTATGGAGCCTTCGGGTATCCCTGTGGAAGTATTGAGGGAAGGAGAGTAAGGTTGTTGCCATTTGGTAGATTGCTGCCTATTGGAGAGATAACTATTGAAGCATTGTAGGGTAGGTGTGGAAATGTGGAGGGTGGATAGTTTAGAGAGGAGGATGGTGTGGGAAATGGTATCAAAAGCTTTTGAGAGGTCTAGGAAAAGAGAAGCAATTATTTTGCCTGAATCCTGAGCCCGGTTGACAGTATCTAGGAAGGAGAGGAGTGCAGTTGTGGTGCTGTGCCCTGATCTGAAACCATGCTGAGTGGGAGATAGAATTTGATTTTCAAGCAGGTGGTTGAGGAGTTGGACATGGATGCATTTTTCCAGTATTTTAGAGAGGGGTGAGAGAATTGCTATGGGCCAGAAATCTGTGGTGTCACGATTGGCTGAGAAAAGGTAGAGGATTAAAGCAAAGAACAGAGTGTGTGTGTGTGTGTGTGTGTGTGTGTGTGTGTGTGTGTGTGTGTGTGTGTGTGTGTGTGTGTGTGTGTGTGTGTGTGTGTGTGTGTGTGCAGGTTTAATTTGACTGTCAGTCTCCCCTTCCTCCATGATCCTGTGTAGGATAACAAGGGTCATGAACAAAGAATGAGTGGTTACAAACACATTTATATAGCTATAATTCTTTATTTTACATCTAATAATGCCCTTCTACCCTAGGTGGCATTACTGACCATTTAAACAAATGCAAACAAGTAAGATTAAAACACAAATAATTAGCACGTAATTTATATTAGCAATGCACTTAGAGGTAATGAGAAAATGGGCTTCAGAACCTGTGACTCTAAATGGAGCAAATTGACAGACTTTTGAAAGTCAGTTTGGACAATGTTTCACATTATAAATCAAAAAATTTAATGAAAGAAAGTGTTAGAAAAATCTCTCTCTCACTCTTTACTAGTAGTATTTATACTTCTCTAGTCTAAGTATGTACCATAAGGTAACTTCTTCACTTGAACAAAGTAAAGCTAAAAGACTAGGCCTGTTTCTCCTCAAAAATATATAAATGTACATAGGCTTAAATAGTAAGCCTTATAATAGCTTTGCAAATTTCATACTGTAACTATAAATTAGAAAGTATATCTGTGAAGTTAATAAGCCTAAAATCACTGTACGGTGAGCTATTCTGCAAGACATAATAATCTGAATTGCAAACTAGCAGCTGTAAACAGTTGTAAATCAGAAACAAAACTAAAATCCATCATTTGCTCATGGACTCTTTTACACTTCAAAATGTCTTGTCATGACTGATGCTCTAATCTGACATAAACAGAAAATTAAGAATTTTTCTTGAACAGGAAGTATAACTCCTAGAAAAAAAAATACATATGAAAATTCATGGTATCCAGTGTATGTTGGCAAGCTTTGCCTTGAGCTTTAAGATACATGCATGAAAAAGGCCATTAATATATCAGTGCAAAAAAAAAAAAAAAAAAGTAAAATGGAGTAGGTGGTGTGGTGTGACTTACTACCCTATCATTTGTTAATAAAAACTATGTTCCACACACCTTTATTGTCTATGTACCAACTCTCAGATTACTGCAGTGTCTTGTTTTTAGTGATGCATAATTAATTTATATTGAATGTGTATTATGATCAATTCTCAGTGAAAAATTATGCGTATATCCATATACATAGTAGATGTATGATCCAGAAATATATATGAATGTACACACACACACACACACACACACACACACACACACGTATGTATATATATATATATATATATATATATATATATATATATATAGTTCCACTTGAAGCCGTCGAATGTTCAGAACATCAAAGTTCTGATCATCAAGACCAGAACACCAATGTTCAGAACATCGAAGGTTCAAAGTGGAAGTGCCAGGTAAGTAAAAATGTAAAATTTTGGGTGTGTGTGCAGGGCAGCAAGGTGCCCTGCATGTTGTGTGTGTGTGTGGGTGTGTGTGTGTGTGTGCCATCTGAGTGCTGGCATTGCAGGTAGGGTAGCACTACCGCATATAGCGGTAAACGGGAGATTTCCCTTACCCCACTGTAGTGCGATCTCAGAGTTGGAATATTAACATGGGGGGTGCGCATAAAATAGTTTTTGTAAGTTTATTTCTTTTTGTGTTGTTCACTTTGAACCTTCGATGTTCTGAACATCGATGTTCTGGTCTCGATGATCAGAACTTCGATGTTCTGAACATTCGACAGTATATATATATATATATATATATATATATATATATATATATATATATATATTGATTCACTTCAGAAGACTGAAAACCCACAATCTTGAATCCCATAAGACTGACACCCAAAATCCTGAAAACTCAAAATCCTGAAAATTAAAAATCCTGAATCCCAAAAGACTGAAAACACACAGGATACAGACACTGACGATATTCCAGTACAAAGACACCGAAAAACAAAGACAAGACAAAGCATATTACTTTTCACCAAGCCCCCCTGCACCCCCTGCTACTTAAATATATCAACTCCGAGATTGCACTTCACTACACTAACATGAGTTATGTTGTAGTATAGCAAGTTAGAAGGGAACATTACTAAGGTTACAACAGGCAGTCATGAAACAAATAATGGTATCTTCGCCATTTTTTTCTCTGGAGTGCGATCTCAGAGTTGATATATTTAAGTAGCAGGCTTGACCCCCTGCTCATACTTGGTAGACAGTAATAAGCTTTGTCTTCTCTATAGTCAGTGTTTGTACCCTGTGTGTTTTCAGTCTTTTGGGATTCAGGATTTTGAGTTTTTAGGATTTTGGGTGTCAGTCTTATGGGATTCGAGATTGTGGGTTTTCAGTCTTCTGAAGTGAATCCATATATATATATATATATATATATATATATATATATATATATATATATATGAAGAAGCTGAAACTTAAGGGAAAGTAGTAGAAAAGGTTAAAATCTTCAAGTATCTAGGAGTGATGGATGTGGAGAAGGGAAGCTGGAATGAGGATCTCAGAGCTAGAATGAGAGGTGCTGCAGCCAACTTGCACATACAGTGTCAATGGCAGTATGTGATAGAAGAATGCCAAAAAAGATGGAAAGTAATGTGAATAAAACAACGGTATATAGTAATATAGTGCATAAACTTGGGCAGTGAAGATAGAGCAGTTGAGGAAGCATAGGGTTGGGAGGGTGGCCTGATGGTTAAGGTGTTTGCCTTACAAACACAAGGTGCAGGCTTTGAGTCTCACAAGGGATAATTGGCTAGGCTTAAAATGGCTCGCAAGGGCAGTTAGCTTAGTACTAATCTATGAATCTATAAGGTGATAGAAATGAAGTAATGGCAATGGGTGGTAAGATGCACACTGAGGGACAGATGAAGAAATGAGGATATCAAATTAGAATCCAGAGTAGCTCAGATTGCAGAGAATGTTAAAAATTATGGTGGTTTAGGCATACAGGTAGGAAAGCAGAAAATAATTTGGTGAAGAAGATTTGGGACAGACAGGAAGTAAGCAAGAGGTAACAAGGATATCCATCCAAGTGCTAGATGAATTGAGTGAGAGAAGATCTGCGACAGTCAGGCATGACTGCTGAAGAGGATAGAAGAGTGGCACTGAATTGAGAGAGGTGGAGATAGTTGATGTGACAGCCTGACTTCCTGTAAAAAAAAATGGGAAAAAAAGAGCATCGGTTTTAATGGTGATGTTGATGACTTACTAGCTGTGTCTGTGTATTGAAAGCCAGTGAAGTAGTATATAATTTTTATCTTGTTTTCTGAGTTTTATAATGTGGCATTTGGCCATTTATGTGCTGGGGCAGTTTTCCTCACATTTTATCTGACACCTATACACAGATCTCATATCTTTGTTCTTAGACAACCGTTGCAACCAATACTATATCAAATTAGTGCCTACGTATGTGTACAGGACGCATATTATTGCCACAGTTTACACTGCTTTGTATTATATTGTCATGATGTGTCAAAGTGTCTCAAACATGCTCTTAGAGATGCTCCTGATGAACACTGACTTAATGTACTTTAATGTTTGTGGAGTTTTTCTCCAAAGGGAACTTCCCAGATGAACATTCCCAGTAAGTGAATAAGTAACCATGTCAATATATAAATAAGGCAAGAAACTAATAAAACAAATAAATACAAAGACAGTGTAACACAGTTACTACTTATCCTTCTCTTGCATTCAGTGTCTACCTGCCCACTGGAGACGTTATCGGAGTTTGCTGTAGCATGGACGCCACAGGAGGCCAAGGTCCCCAAAGTGTTCATCTGTTATTCCAGCCTGGAAGGAGAGAAACACACCCAAGTGATACTTAGCTTTGCAGCATATCTGCAGGAATACTGCAGCTGTCAGGTAAAATGCCCAGTGCAGTTCCTTTTTTATCTGCTCAAATGGCTGACTTACTCTAAGCATTATATCAACTGATTCCTTAAACTAATAATATTTATAGATCTTCTGCTAAATATACATATCAAACTGGATTTTTCCTTTTGTTTAAAATGTATAAAAATCAATAAATACATTTTAATGTACAGTTTTTTGTAAAATTACATTTTAAAAAGTTGGACTTTGTATTTCTTAACCAAATGCTGAAATGTTCAAAAAAAAGAAAATGAGCAGACTAGTCTTCAGTGCTACACCCTACACTGGAACAATGAGTTCAAATCCTTTTCCAACAATCACATTCCAGATTGTTTCTCTCTCTCTCTCTCTCTCTCTCCTGAACTTATTTTTCTGGTTGTAACTCTGACAGTTTCTTAGAACATCTGAATGTATCGCCAAGACTACTGCCCTGCAAAAAAAGGAATGAAACAAGTGTGTGTGTGTGTGTGTGTGTGTGTGTGTGTGTGTGTGTGTGTGTGTGTGTGTGTGTGTGTGTGTGTGTGTGTGTGTGTTTATTTATTTCATGTGTTGACTGAATGATCTCAGTGAACCTGTGGCTCTTTCACAGACCTTGAGTGCACTAAAATTATTAAAACAATTTCAGCAATATACACCAGATGGTATAATACGAATACAGTGTACCTAACTGTAGGCATTTATACTTGATTGTGCAATATATGCAGTCAGTAAGTATTACATACCATAACAGTAGAACATTATAGCAATAAGGAACCTAGGCATAAAATGTTATAATAATAAGGCTAGAACACAAGATTTAATTACATTTGGGCTGACAGTTTATAGTAACCATTAAATACAAATTTTATGCATGAAGACAGCAAAATCATAAGAAGACTGGGAAGAAGAAAAGGAGCGAGTCAGGCTTATGTGAGCGTCTAAGCTTGTGGGAAGTCTAAAGTAAGCAGTAACGAATTCCAAGCAAGTGAATGTTATGGAGAAATGAAGGACCACTCTGGGGACTTGTGAGGCTCGCTTTACTAGTCTTGACTTCCAGTAAAAGCTTATTGTGTACTTTACTATGACCAATGTATGTTAGGTATGGTGACCAGTCGCTGTAGAGTTCGAACATGGAATGCTACCGCCAAAAGTCATTCTGATTAAATACATTTTCATTTTACCTAAGTAGCATTCGCTATACAAATCTGCAC
Source organism: Protopterus annectens (assembly GCF_019279795.1). Lineage (NCBI taxonomy): Eukaryota > Metazoa > Chordata > Ceratodontiformes > Protopteridae > Protopterus > Protopterus annectens. The sequence goes on from NC_056746.1 coordinate 18,234,952, forward strand.
ATCGTTAAGCTTATTAACAAGGCAATGTTAAGTAATTACAACATGAACGAATGTGGTACAATACTCATTAAAAGTAATCGATGTATGCTGCAGGTGCTTTTTTAGAGCGGTAGTAATCCTCTATGATGCAGCCCTTTGGATTATAGCACTTCCAATGCAGTGCCGATTTCATGCATTTCTGTATGATACTCACTTATCATTTTAGACAGCACTTCTACCAATATGAACAGTTTCTGACAACTCACACTAAATCACTTTGGCACATACTGTGAAGATTGTTGCTAAACCATATTCAGTACATGTAAACACCTCTAATCACAGATACAGTGCTTTTTATGACTGGCAACCATAGTTTTTCTGATCATCTGCTTTCTATTAATGTAGATTACAGAAACAAAACAAAAAAAGGTTAGGCAGTTTAGAAATACGTTACAGTATGTCAATGCTGCACAACTGAGCATCATTGAAAGGAAAGCCCTAATCTGTAAGCAATGCTTTTTTTTTCATTATGTGCATTTAGTCCACAGTAAATAATAACACTAACAGGAATTGAGGCCAGGGTGGTGCAACAAACTTAGGACTTCAGAAATATTCCACAACAAAAACATTTTCTACACAGTCCATTTACATAGACGCTGGTTATGGAGGTTAACAGTTACTGCACATTATATCTTATATTGTTTTTTATTGTTTTTGATACAAAAGCAAGCTATAATGCTGAGAAGGGTGGACATTACAGGAAAAAAATCATTATTTCCATGAAATGCCCACCTTGTAAATTATTTTGCATTTGTTTTATCATTAGTGTATATTTTTTTATATTTTTGATGGAAATTAGTTCCTTTTCTTAATGTTTGAAAGTTGGTGCAGTATATATAATTCTTGCTGGAGAAAATATTTTACATCCAAAGTATAAAATAGCTATTGACCTTATAATTAATAATGTCTCTTCAACACATTTGCAGAGATATCCACACAGACACACACACACACACACACACACACACACACACACACACACACACACACACACACACACACACACACACACACACACACACACACACACACGCACAAAGGTGTGACTTTTCCAGTGCACTATCACTGTTGTGCTAAGAAAACTAGCCCAATATATTGCAAAATACTGGTTCTTGACACTGAAAAGGATGTATTACAACAGCCTGAATTCTGGCTGCTCACAGAATACAGTCAAGCACTCGAGCACGTTGCAGCTCGCATGGACCGTTGCTCATGCTCAGACTCAAAAAATGTGTTCAAGAAATGTGTGTGAGCAATGCAGGAGAGAGTGGAACTACTTCACCTTGCCTAAGCACATCATCATCCGAGTACGAGTTAAATATGTGTGCAGCAGGGTGAGGCGGGAATGGAAGAGGTGAAAGTTTAGAGAAAGATTTAGGTGGTGATTTAAAGAGTAATTTAGGGTTAAAGAGGTGAATGGGAGATTTAGGTTTAGGAAGTGATCAGGGAATTTAAGTTCAGGGGAGGAGTGGAATCTTAAGTTTAAGAAGTGATAGGAAAATATAGATGTAATGTTATATCACTGCCACAGATGATAACAATGAAAAAATAAATTGAGGCGACTTTAACATCAATATTTTAAATGAAAAAAATGAGATTCTGCATGTCCCATATTAGAAACCACTCATCTTTGGGGGTACAGGGTTGCTTCCTTTTCTGACAGTTGAGCAATTTCTCAGTTTTACAGTAAGCTTTAATTTTAGCATGCATTTAAGTTTTTGCAGTGATGTAAAGGTACTCTATTAATGTGACTGCCTAATAGTATATTGAAACAAATAATGAAACTTGAAATATTGAATACAAAATTGCTACTTTTTAAAATAAAAAAATGGAAATGTGGCTCTTAAAAATGTTAGAAAATAACAGCTTTTTGCAAGTGTATAAGACTTCCTACACCCCATACTTACCGTATTTACTCATGCAGAAGTGAAACATTTATGCAAAAAAACAGACCTTAAAAATGTGGCAACTTGGATTTAAGTAATATTGTATACTGTACTGTTGCAGTTACTAAAAATACATGATGAAGTGAAAAATCTGTAATACTTTGTGTTCTAATGCTTTATATCCTCTTACCAACTTACACACTATGTACGGGTTAATGAATTGTAATCAGTTTGTGGACTCAGACTTCCTCTTTTAACTTATTCATGAGCTTGACCAATACATGAATATATACGGTGCATGTTTTAAACTCCTTGGCTGTATAACGGGTATGAGGTATGGGGTAAGGGACAACCACCACATTCCTGTGTACAATTAGTGATTACATCTGGACCATACATACAAAGACCAATAATCCATATTAACAACATATTAGAGTTAAGCAGGTGTGATTCTGGCTTCCAGCATTTGCCATTTAATATTAAACATTATGTCATTTCTTCACTTAATGTTTCAGGAACCTTATAATATATATTATATAATATATAACAAAGACATTGGTAATCTCCAAACTCTGGACCCCACCCAGTTTGGGTTTGTAAAAGGCAGATCATGTCTGCTAAACCTGATAGACTTCTTTGAAGCAGTCACGAAAGCCGTAGATGAGGGTAAGGTGGTTCACACAGCCTATCTAGATCTCGCCAAGCCTTTTGACACCATCCCCCCTCTGGAATTATAGATAAACTCACTAAATTAAGTATAAATCCCTATGTCACAAGATGGGTTGCAAACTGGCTCACTGACAGAACCCACACTGTGAAAGTAGCAGACTCCAAATCCGACTTCAGACCAGAGACAAGTGGAGTACCACAAGGTTCAGTCCTGTTTGGTATCTACTTTTCTGAAGTACAGGCTAACACAGAAGGTCTTTGGCTAATGAAGTTCGCAGATGACTGCAAACTAGGAGCCATAATCGAAACTCCTAATGATGTGGACATCCTACAAAAGGGCCTCACGGAGACAGATGCCTGGTGTCAAAGCCATGGCCTCAAGCTCAATGCCAAAAAGTGCATTGTCATCCCCTTTGGTAAAAACTCTGTACTCATGAGCTACCACATAGGTGGTAGTCTACTTAACATCGAAAGTGTGATAAGAGACCTTGGGACACAGGTGGACAGTAGTCTCTCCTTTGATAACCACATTGTCACAGTAGTCAGGAAATCCTTCTACGTGGCACACCTCATTACAAAAGGTTACACATCCAGGAAAAAAGAGGTCATTGTTCCCCTCTACTAGTCACGCATTAGACCCATTATAGAGTACAACACCCTTTTTGGCCTGTACCTCAAAAGACAGCTACAACAACTGGAAAGGCCACAGAAATACCTCACAAAGAGGATTACCACCCTCAAACAGATGCCCTACGCAGACCGTCTCAAAAAAATCCAGCTTTACTCTGTTGCATATCGCCTACTCAGAGGCGATCTCTGCTTAACATACAAAGCTATGTCAAACCCAGAGCTGTTGGACATGCTCCATTTAAAGAAATCCCAATCCCTCCAAGCTACACACTCTAGGGACCTAAACCTTGTCACCACAATAAACAGAACATGCTGGAGGGATAGATTCCTGTCCCAGAGACTTCCTATACTCTGGAACAAACTACCTATCTATATCAAACAAAGCTCCTCATTAGCACTCTTCAAGAAAAATCTTGTTGATTGGATGGGAAATAGGAAATTCACCCCGGGGATCACCTCTGTGGCTCTGCTCGACAGGGGCACAGGAAAATAATTTTCTTGGGTGGTGAAAGCCAGGGTACCTTTTTGACTAGGCTTATATAGGCTCTAGGGCCAATAGCCTAGTACCTACCTATGAACACACACACACACACACACACACACACATATATATATATATATATATATATATATATATATATATATATATATATATATATATTTATCTGCTCTTTTTTTAAAAAAAATACAGTATTTAAATTGATTTTAACTGTGTGGAAGGAATATTAACTGAACTGGAAGTTTTGACTCTGCTCTTCAGTTAGTCCCACCGACCCTCCCTGTTTTTGTTTTGGTGTTAATCTTAGTGGCCTTGCAACTGCCCGCCCCTCTTGTAAATTTGTGTTTGGATACTCCTTCTGGGCCCATCTCATTTGCTCACTCAACTGAGTGCAGTGAGATCATATTCTGATTTCAGGCACTCCTACTGTGTACAAAGAGAGCATCTGGGAAACAGAAAAAAAAAAAAATTTAAGCTTGTTTCCTGCCTTTCCTGTTAAGTGGTATAGACTATTTGTAGGCTTCTGAGCCCCCAAGCCCTTCTGTGTTGGAGGGAAGCCTTCTAGCTTAGTTTTTTTTCTTATAACTAGCCAGTTTACTAGTTTCAGCACTCAAATCTGTTTCTTTGATCTCAGCACTTATTCAGAAAAAAAAAAAAAAAATTTCATCTGCTTTTACTGTACTTGTGTTTCTACCTACTTTTTTACTTTTGCATCATCTTAAAAGTACTCAATTGTATGTATTACTGCTTGGTGTAACTCATTCTAAGACTTTTGGTTTAAACACTTGAGCTTCGGACCAGTTGTTTTGCACTGGGAGGGTTTGTGGTCTGCACTGTAGTGGCAGAACAGGTAGCTTACATCCTTCTAGGTTGGGAACTGCTGATTTGAGGGCTCAGTGTCTGTTATTCTAAAAGTGTATTAATTCTGGTTTAAGCACTTGGGCTTTCAGGCCAGTTATTTTTACATTAAGAGGGTTCGTGGTCTGCACTCTTGTGGGAGAAGAGGCTGGACTCTGCCCTTCTGAGCTGGGAATTTCTGGTTAAAGGCTTATAGTGCATGCATATCTGAACTGCTTCTTACTGAAGTTGGTGCGCCTTGTTTGCTGTGGCATAGACTGGATTCGGGCCTGCTGGATCTAGCTTTGTTTGTGTAACTTGAGCACTAATCCAGGCATTCTCTAAAGTATTCAATTGTATTTATTACTGCTTGGTAGTAACTTGATTAAAGTGTAGCTATCATTCTAAGTCTTTTGGATTAAGCACTTGGGCTTCAGACCAGTTGTTATACATTAGGAAGGTTTGTGGCATGCACTGTGGTGGCAGGACAGGTAGCTTTCATCCTTCTAAGTTGAGAACTGCTGATTGAGAGCCCAGTGTCTGTTATTCTTAAAGTGTATTAGTTCTGGTTTAAGCACTTGGGCTTCAGGCCAGTTATTTTACATTAAGAAGGTTTGTGGTCTGTACTCTTGTGGGAGAAGAGGCTGGACTCTGCCCTTCTGAGCTGGGAATTTCTGGTTAAAGGTTTATAGTGCCTGAATATTTGAACTGTATCTTACTGAAATTGGTACACCTTGTTTGCTGTAGCATAGACTAGATCCAGGCCTGCTGAATCTAGCTTTGTTTATATGCTTGTTGTTTGTTCGCTTGTTATTTCCCTGGAATGCTAATTCCACCTAATACGCTGCTTCTCAGCGCTTCTGTGGATCACTAGTGATATCTGCATTGCTTACTGTACTTATTTCCTTGTTTCACTTGAAAGAAAGTTACTGTTTGTCGTTTTTGCATTTAAGTTACCTGTAACACATTGCACTTAAGTTACCTGGCACTTGCTCACTAAAGCAATTATATAAGTCAGCACTAAAAATTAAAAGCACTACACCCTCACTCCCCACTGGCCCTGGTTTTCAATTATTAAGGAATTCCCAATATTATTCTAGCATGTCCAAAGGTCAGTTGTCAATCTCCTCTCCGGTCCAGCTGGTGAATCTGGGAATCTTGAGGCAATGTTACAACTGCCTCATGTACACAGACAACCCTCTCCTCCTCCCAACAAATTCCAACACATGTGAGGGATGCAACCATATAGCCAAACTGGAGGCTAAGCTCTCTCAACTCAGTACTGGCATAACCAGTCAGGAGGAGAAGGAAACCACACTCACTACAATTCCAGTCTCACATAGACCTACCATGACAGCAAACCAAACACATAATCACACAAAAACATACTCGGAGGCTCTAAATAAAGATCTGCTGAAGCAGCAGAGACTTCCAAAGCAGACACCCAAGCAGCCGCTACCCCAAAACAAAACACGTGCAATACATATCTCACAAAGCCAGTGTGCCGAACAGTCACAGCCCTTAAGACTAAACAACACACCTGATACACTTGTAATAGGTGACTTTATAGTCAGGCACACTGACGTCCCGCTCACCAGGCTGAACAAGGAGAGGGTCACGGTGAGCAGCCTGTCAGGCGCTAGGATCCACCACATAACACAAGCACTCAGGTCACTCCAAGGCAAGTACAAATATGACTCAGTCATTGTCCATGCTGGTGTGAATGACCTGAGACGTACCTCCCTGGACTACATGAAAAGAGACATAAAGGAGCTCTCTGAGCATGTAGCCCAGGCCGGTATGACCCTGAACTTGAGTAGCATCTTACCCTCACCAAGAATGATGCCACAGTATGAAGACAAGATGATCAATTTCAACAATTGGCTTAAGTACTGGTGTCATTCAAAGGGGATCCAATGCCTGTCAGCTTGGGTGATATGCTCGACAAGCCACGATGCTTCGCTAGGGATGGCTTGCACCTATCACCCCTGGGCTTTCGGATATTGGCAAAGGCTCTTGCTACCCCCATAGTGCCTTTTTTAGGCAAGGCTCAAAAGACAAACCCACCTCCATAGGTACCACAAGGGATAAGAAACTAAGAGTAATGCTACTCAATGCCAGAAGTCTAAACCTCAAGATGCATGCACTCAAAACTCTCCTTAGCATGGAGGACATCGATATCTGTGCAGTAACAGAAACCTGGTTCAGGGCTCCCGAGAGCACTCCAGCACTACCAGGTTATACCTCATACCATGCTTTTCGGCCCCAAAACTTGGACCGAACCACAAAAGGAGGGGGAGTATCGATATTAATCAAAGGTACCCACACCTCCAGGTTGGTGGCAAAGCACAAAGCATCAGAGACTATCCATGTGCAACTAACAGTGGGTAAAACTGCCTTCCAGTTTATAGCCTGCTACAGACCACCATCCCAAACCCAGGAACCCCACTCGGCCTTCCTGAGAACACTGGAAAATATGAAGGTCTCTCCAAACACCATTATATTGGGCAACTTCAACTACGCAAACATAGACTGGGAGAATTACTCTAGCTCCAACACCCTAGCCCAAAGGTTCCTAGAATTTATAAACTCAAATGCTATGGAACAACTTGTTACCACTCCCACAAGAGGGGAAAACATACTGGACCTGATCATCACCAACATGGGGACTCTATGCTCCAGACCAGAAGTGTATCCCTCACTGGTAAGATCAGACCATAAACTAATCTCACTGGATATTCACATCCCGATCCCACCCCCTGCCCAGAAAACCACAGTGAAAAACTTCTCTAAAGCAAATTTCACACTCCTCAAAACTGAGATGGAATCCTTCAAAGCCCCCAGGCCTGTGGAAAATACAGCCCAGACCGCAGAATCCTTTATAAATGCATTCTATGAACACCTTCAGGAATGCATGGATCATGCGATCCCAAATAAAACCAAGACCCAATCCTCCAAAGGCAGATGTCCTGTCTGGTGGACCCCAGCCATAAACAAACTATACAATAGAAGGAGGAAGCTACTAAATGATAGAGCAAAATCCCAAAAAGGGAAGGCATCACTGATCAGTATTAGCAAAAAACTACGGGCACACATAAAATTGTCTAAGGCCAGCTTCGAGAGAAAGATTGCACAGGACACTAAGGATAATCACAAGGCTTTCTTTAGTTATGTTAGGAACCTGGGTGGTAATTCCCAGATATGCTCAGAATTAGTCCAAAATGACAAAAATACAACGAACCCACAGACATTGCCAACATCCTAGCTGACAGGTTCAGCGCAAACTTCTCCCCCCCCTCCCCACCAAAAGGGCAAATATCTATCCCAGCAGAGTGCTGCACCCCTGGCATCTCAGATGCTCAGGTAAGAGCCGCCCTCTCCAAAGCAAAAAACACAGCATCAATGGGACCAGACGGTGTCCCAGGCTGCGTCCTACATGAACTCCAAGAAGAGCTAAACCCAAACATAAAACTACTGTTCAATGTCAGCCTTACTACAGGATATGTGCCCAAAGAGTGGCGTACAGCAACAGTGGTCCCTCTTCATAAAGGTGGTGCCTCAACGGATCCTGGAAACTATCGCCCCATAAGCCTGACTAGCCTGGTCTGCAAAGCTATGGAAAGGATCATCATGGACCTCATAAATAAAGATATTGGGGACCTACAGACACTGGATCCTACCCAGTTCGGCTTTGTTAAGGGCAGATCCTGCCTCTTAAACCTGGTTGATTTCTTTGAAACAGTCACCAAGGCCATTGACGAGGGAAGGTGGTCCACACAGCCTACCTGGACTTGCAAAAGCCTTCGATACAATACCCCACTCGGGCATTATAGATAAGCTCACCAGCTTAAATATAAACCCCTATGTCACTAGATGGATTGCAAATTGGCTCAAGGACAGAACCCACATGGTTAGAATTGCTGGAGCCATGTCAGACTCCAAACCAGTTACAAGTGGTGTCCCACAAGGCTCAGTCCTGGGACCTCTCTTGTTCGGTATATATTTCTCGGAGGTACAGGCCAACACGGAAGGACTGTGGCTGACAAAGTTCGCAGATGACTGCAAACTGGGTGCCATAATCGACTCTCCAGCCGACACAAGCATCCTCCAAAAGGGCCTCATAGAAACAGACAACTGGTGCCAGAGCCATAGTCTCAAGCTAAATGCCAAAAAGTGTATAGTCATCCCCTTTGGCAAAAACAAAGTGCCCACAAATTACCACATAGGTGGTAATCCATTAAGTACAGAAGAAGTAATTAGGGACCTGGGGACCCAAGTTGATAGCAATCTCTCATTTGACAACCACGTGGCCAAAGTGGTTAGAAAACATTTTATATAGCCCACCTAATCATGAAGGGATTCACATCTAGATCAGGGGAGGTCATCGTGCCTCTTTACTCATCCCTCATCAGGCTCATAATTGAGTACAATGCCCCTTTTGGGATGTACCTTACCAGACACCTGCAGCAACTGGAAAGACCCCAAAAGTACCTCACCAAGAGGATCAAAGGGCTCAAACAGATGCCATATGCTGCCCGGTTAAAGAAACTCCAGCTCTACTCAGTGGCATACTGCCTGTTCAAAGGCGATCTGTGCCTGACGTATAAAGCCATGTCCAACCCGGAATTAATGGACATGCTGCACCTCAGAAAATCCAAATCCCATCGAGCCACGCTCGAGAGACTTGAACCTCAGCACTGAAATAAATAGGACATGCTGGAGGGACAGATTCATAACCCAGAGGCTCCCTTCACTCTGGAATAAAATCCCAGTCCAGGTTAGGCAGAGTCCCTCATTGACTCTCTTCAAGAGGAACCTTGATGAGTGGATGGGAGATCGTAGGTTTACCCCGGGTATCACTTCTGTGTCACTGTTAGACAGAGGCACAGTATACTAACCTCGAAAAAGGGCATAGCAAAATAAATTTAAAATGGGTGGCGAAAGCCAAACACATTCTGGCTAGGCTTATAAATGCCCAAGGGCAGATAGCCTAGTATGAACCTATGAACCTATGAACCTATATATATATATATATATATATATATATATATATATATATATATATATATATATTATATAAATAATACATTTATATGCATTTACATTATTTGAATAACTAAATCCAGAGGTTATCTAAACAATTCGTTGATGTTTTGTGATTGACTGTGCAGTAGCCTGGTAAGAGAAAATTGATTTAGATTTTATTTTTTTGCCACTGTTTTAACTGTTTGTTTGAAGTAAGGGACAGCTTGTAGACAGGAAGATTTACTTTGATCTGTATTTTGTTGTTTTACCTTTAATTTTCACTGTTTGCTGTTAGAAAGAGATAGGTTTTAGACAGGCAAACACTATCCATCCCTAGGAGCTTAGAAAGCAATAATTTCACACAGACTGCAGAGAAGACAATCAAGAGGTTATATAACAATCCTGTGTTGATTGGTGATCAACTTTGCAGTTGCCTGGTAGGAGATTTATTTTGATTTATATTGTATTTTTTTTCATTGTTTTCACTATTTGTAGGAAGAAAATAATAGCTTGAAGACAAGGAGATTTACTTTGATTTATATTTTGTTGTTTTACCTCTAATTTTCACTGTTTGTTGTTAGAAATTGATAGGTTTTAGAAAGCAAACTCTAGCCATCCCAAGGGTCATAGTCAACTATAAATTCATACAGGCTGCAGAGAGGACAATCCAGAGCTTGTCTGAAACAATTATGTGTTGGTTTGTAATTTATTGATCTTTACCTTTAAAAAGAGGTGCAACTGTAAGCAATAGTTAGTAGAGTCTACTGTGCACATTTGCGTGTGATGTTACCCAAACACGAAGGTCTTTGGCTAACAAAGATCGCAGATGACTGCAAACTGGGAGCCATTATTGAATCCCCAAATGATGTAGACATTCTACAAAAGGGCCTCACAGAGACAAATGCTTGATGTCAAAGTCATGGCCTCAAGCTCAATGCCAAGAAGTGCATTGTCATCCCCTTTGGGAAAAACTCAGTACCCATGAACTACCACATAGGTGGTAGCTCAATAAACACTGAAAGTGTGATAAGAGATCTCGAGACACAGGTGGACAGTGGTCTCACCTTCGATAACCACATCGCCACAACAGTCAGGAAATCTTTCTACGTGGCACACCTCATCACTAAAGGCTTTTCATCCAGAAAAAAGGAGGTCATTGTTCCTCTCTACTCATCACTCATCAGACCCATTATAGAGTACAATGCCCCATATGGCATGTACCTCACAAGACATCTGCAACAATTGGAAGGACCACAGAAGTACCTCACTAAAAGAATCACAGGCCTAAAGCAGATGCCCTGTGCTGATGGTCTAAAAAAACTCCAGCTATACTCTGTGGCACATCATCTACTCAGAGGTGATCTCTGCTTAACATACAAGGCCATGTCAAACCCTGAGCTGTTGGACATGCTCCACTTAAAGAAATCCCAATCCCTCAGAGCCACATGCTCCAGGGATCTAAACTTTGTCATCACAATGAACAAAACATGCTGGAGGGATAGGTTCCTGACCCTGAGACTCCCTAGACTGCCCATACATGTCAAGCAGAGTGCCTCCTTGGCCTTCTTCAAAAGGAACCTTGATGATTGGATGGGAGATAGGAAATTCACCCCAGGGATAATGTCAGTCACTCTGCTAGACTGGGGTCCAGGGAATTAAGTATTGTGGTAAGAAATATCCAGGGAATTGTTATGGCTAGGCTTGTATAGGCCCTAGGGCCGATAGCCTAGTACCAACCGATAAACCTATGAACCTATGAGCATGCCATTAATGATTTTCTGAAGCACAAGTATCTTGTACAGGGTACTATATACTATATATATTTAAAGATAGTACCTGATAAGACTAGTGATCTGTGTTCCTTACGTCAACAGCTAGATGATTTGCTTACCATTATTAGTAGTAAATCTAGAGTTACCGATGATACTGATGACAATTGTACTTGTGCAATTGGCATAGCTTTGAGAATTGTTACATATATTAATGACATAAATGATGTTAAGCAAAGAGTAAATAGAATACATTTGGGAAATGAAGTGTCTATTGTCAGTAAATATCACAGTCCCTATTGAACAAGGTAATACCACTGACAACTTTGGAATTCTGGATACAAGTATTCAGCAATCTGATGATTCAGAGAATACCGAAGTAAATAGCTAAAGAAACAAAAGATGACGTTCACAACAAATAAGAAAGAAAAAGAAAATGATTGACTTCTATAAAACTAAAAGAATGCATACATATTAAAAAGGACACTGCTTGGTTATATAATGCACAGATTACAGCGAATAACTTTTTCCTACCAGAAAACCTTCAGTCTACGTAAAAAGGCATCATTTTTCCAAAATGAGAATGTGGAAAATGAAGTAAGAGGCAGGTGAAAAGGGAAAAAAAATCAAAACAGAACAAGGAAGGATTGAAAAACATTACTTTAAGAAAAAAGAAGATAAAGTTAGAAGTTGACAATATGGCTCAAGCTGTGGATGTACAAAGCTAGTCGAATGAGAACTGTATGCGTGCCACTGTAATAAGCAATGAAAATGGTGGGATTAATACGACTAATGGTGATGAAAATCATTCTTTTGTAAAAAGTGATATAGCAGATATTATTGAATTAGAAGATGATCCTTCGGATCTGGTCAGGAAAGATATTCTTGTAACTGGAGATTCAGTTATTAGAGGAAATTATTCTTACATTTGCAGAGAAGATAATGAACATCGAATAGTGTTATGCTTGCAAGAAGTAAAAATAGAGGATGCAAGAAAAGCCTTAGAATGTCTTAATGTTAGGAGGTATGCATCTGTTTTTATTCATGTTGGTACACATGATCTCATCCACAAGGATAATCTGACTGTTTGTAGGGAACTTGCAGCCATCTTAGATAGCATAGCTTGAACAGGTGTTAGGTGAACTTACAGCCATCTTAGATAGCATAGCTTGAACAGGTGTTAGGTGAACTTGCAGCCATCTTAGATAGCATAGCTTGAACATGTGTTAGGTGAACTTACAGCCATCTTAGATAGCGTAGCTTGAACAGGTGTTAGATGAACTTACAGCCATCTTAGATAGCATAGCTTGAACAGGTGTTAGGTAAACTTACAGCCATCTTAGATAGCATAGCTTGAACAGGTGTTAGGTAAACTTACAGCCATCTTAGATAGCATAGCTTGAAGAGGTGTTAGGTAAACTTATAGCCATCTTAGATAGCATAGCTTGAACAGGTGTTAGGATGTATTCTTCACAAATCATATACAGAAGGAAGAATCAGGACACAGTGAATGAAAAGATTTTGGGGGTAAATACCTACATGAAAAAAATGTTCTGTTTTAAAAAATGGAAATGTGTAGAGCATCTGAGCCTAATTTTGTGCACACATGTAAAGCTCTTTGTCTGCAAGCCATCCCTGTCAAGATCAGGGAAGAGAATATTTGCAGCAGATATTTTATAATATTTGGCAAACATTTGGCAGGATTTTTGCTGGGTCAAAAATTTTAACATTTCAAAGATAGCAATGTTTGATGCATCTATCATGATTATTAATGCTAGGAGGATTAATAATAAAGTTTTTTTTTACTGGAGAATTTGCTACATTCCCACAAGATTGATGTTGTTATTGTTTGTGAAACACGGTTAAGAACAGTGGCTGGAAACCAGTTCTGTCAAGTTATAAATGTTTTTACTGTAACAGATATTCTAACAAAAAATCAGGTGTTATGATAGGGATTAAACACAGTTATGAGACCTGTGATTATTACATGTTCAGTGATAACACCAATATTATAGATTGTGTAACTGTGACAATAAAGACAACGCTGGAACATATAACAATTGTCGGATTGCATAGACCACCAAAGACAAGTGCTGATGACCTAGAGGAATTGATACATTTCTTGCATGAAACACAGGAGGGAAGACTAATAGTGGCTGGAGACTTACATTTGCCACAAATAAACTGGAATAATATCGATTCAACAACATTAGTAAGGAAATTAGTTACAACATATTACATTCTCTACGCTACACTCCCTGCACCATCTAAAACTCAGTGTTTGGGTGTTCTTCACCATCTTTTTAAGACTACCCCTATCCACTGTACTGGTCACAGTTTCTGCTATTGCACAGTCATCACTGTGTGGTTTAATATACTGTTTCTTTAAGTTTTATTTCACCCAGAGTGAAGGTACATTTATAATCTTTTCTTAATATTTTATACAATACTCATCCAATCTCGGTTCTAAACGTTTTGTGGTACTATTAGCCTGTCATTTCTGATTTAACTGTGTTTTAAGTATTATTTGAACTAACTGCTTCGTTGAGAAGTGCACATTTGTTTAAAGATGCTGGGAGTCATCTTTTATATGTCTTCACAGTATTAGCCTATCATACTGATTTAACTGATTTTTAAATAGTATTTGAATTACTCAGTATAACTGAAGAAACAAAGCTCAAAAGAAACATGGCCACTCCAAGAAAAACTTTTAATAAAAAAACGGATATAAGAGCTGTCGTCAAGTTCACATATTTTTTGTTTATGGTTTTTGTAATGGTATTTACAAACTTTTTGAATGATTATGCAATTTTGATTGTTTTAGGTTTTTAATTGTTTTGTGATTTCTATTTGTTTAGCAGGTCATGTGACTAACAGGAGGGATGTTTAAATAGTGTTTTTAACATGTTTAAAATTAATTCTGATGAAGACATTGAATTAGCTTGATGAACGTGCTTAATCTATTTTTTTTATTAAAAGTTTTTCTTGGAGAGGCTGTGCTTCTTTCAAGATTTGCTTTTATTTTTTCAGTTATACTGAGTTTTCTTGGTTATTAGTTTGCTTTGTGATTTTTGTTTTCTCAAAGTGACTCTGAAGCATGGGTTCATGTCCAGGTTTCAATCCCGAGGAACTGAACAACAGCATTGGATTATTAACTCAACTGGTGCAGCAACTTTCAGACAAGATGGCTTCTACAATGAAGAACTTTCAGTGTTAGACTGATTTTAATAGCACTCTCCCCTGCCTTTTGCCTCTTGGGCAGCCTGAGCAGGTGTTGTGTGGTGGAGAAAAATGTAGAGATAGTTTATCCACTTCTGTTTCCAAAGGTAATGTTAACTTCAGTTCGTGGTTGAACAGACCTTTGACTCTTAATGGTTCATAGGTTCATAGGTTCATAGGTTGGTACTAGGCTATCAGCCCTAGGGCCTATACATGCCTAGCCATAACAATTCCCTGGCTATTTCTTCCCACATTATTTACTTTCCTGGACCCCTGTCTAGCAGGGCGACTGACGTGATCCCTGGGGTGAATTTCCTTTCTCCCATCCAATCGTCAAGGTTCCTCTTGAAGAGGTCCAAAGAGGCACTCTGCTTGACATGTATGGGCAATCTATTCAGCAGTGCCAGCACTTTTCAACAGTTTTTGGATAGATTTGCTAATGTGTTATTAAAGTGATGTAAGCTTCAAGTTGAAAATGCATATTTGGCTGAATGTGTTAAAATTAAAAGGATTCCCAAAGGGCTCCCCAGCTGGAAATTTCCAACTGGACTTATCCCAGACTCTGTGTTACATTTGGAATTAGTTTAACTTTTTAACAGGCAGGGCATTGAACTGCTTGAAGTGCTTATCAAACATAATCAGCAGTTCATGGAGCATTTAACTGAGGAAGTGTCCAAGTTAGATCAGACACTTAAAAATGATTTACTGTTTCCTTGAAGCTCACTCAATATAATGAAACATTTTATAAACTTGACAAAATAGTTTTGGATATAAAAAGAAGGAAGGAGAGAAATTTAGAAAGGGACCAACTGGATTACCAGTTGGGTACGGCACCTCAGCCAATCAGACTGCAAAAGAGGCGGAACCAAATGGAGAAAAACAAGGAGACAATTATGGCAGCTGATTCACTCAGTGAAGCAAATGAGGATTTTATCCCTTTAGAGGAAGTCACCCTCAGGAGGTCTGAGAGGATCAAGAATTGGAGGAATCACCAACAAAAGCCCAACCAACAGAGGAACCAGCAACAACAGTGGAGGAGGTAGAACAGTCGAGTTCAGAACAGCAGCAGGAGATAGAGTTGCTAGTTGGGGAACATAGTCATAATGACTTGTTATTTTTAATGGATAGTGGACCATCTATCATTGTTAATAATACAGGTGACTTAAACATATACAATTTTACCGCTAACATTTATGGTGACAGTCGTGAATTTATTTAGTAAAGGATATTCTTTCATTCCCAATATGTGTTTTAAGATTGAAAATGTTTTGTTAGATTTAAAGCTATACTTTAGGAAATCGAGCATTAGAATTTTGTTTCAGAGCACTTGTGGGGACTATGAGTCTGATATTTTAAGGAGAAGCAGCACATTCAATCCACCTTTATCCTTCCCACTTATATTATTTGAAAGAATGTGAGAGTTTGATTTTAGGGAATTTTTGGTTAACAGTAAGGTGTCACCATCTAACAATTTAAGTGACAGAGAATGGTTGCTACTGAAAGAACTTATGCATGACAAGAATGTAAGGACTATAAAGCCCAACAAGGGTGGGGGAGTGGTAATAATGTACAAGACTGATTATTTGAAGAAAATGTTTGAGCATATTTATGATTATTATGAGGAAACCTCCTTGAGTTACATTAATGCCGTGTATAAAAAATATGTTTTTTTCTTCAGGATTTGTTAGAACAAGTCCAAATTTTGGAGGAAGGTTTTGTTTTGTTTTTCGTTTTTTCGGATGTAAAATTTCCTATCATTTCTACTATATTTGGTATCCCAAAGATACATAAGAATTTAAGGGACCCTCCAATGAGACCCATTGTTAATGCTAGAACATCTATTATACATTCCTTATCTAAATATACAGATGTCAAGTTGAAGGAGTTGGTGAGCACTCAGCCACACCTGTGCTGTGATTCATGGGATCGTTTGGCAAAATTGAGGAGCATTGGTTATTAGGAAAACCTAGCCTTCTTCACTGTCGACGCTGTGAATTTATTTAATGTTAAACCCCATGCTCAAGGCTTACAAATGTTTTATGATTTTTTATTAGAATGTGGTGTTCTGAGTAGTAACAAAATTAATGTTTTGGAAACATTAATGGAACTAGTTCTGGATTACAGTTTTGTCCATATTGATGGACAGGTTTCAACAGAGGAAAGATATGTGGATGGGGGCTTCTTGTGCCCCCTTGTTCGCCAACATAGTGATGCTTCAATGGGAAAAGAAATTTGTGTTCACCATATTTAATCCTGGTTCATGGAGATTATATGTATGTTTTTTGGATAATGTTTTTATTGCTTGGGAAGTTTCTTAGAGTGAAGCTGATGCATTTGTTAAATATTTGAATTCCACAACTTCATTTTTAAAATTCACTTATTCTTAAAATTGTAATAAGATAAGTTATTCTGATGTCTTAATAAGTAAAGACATCAGGATGAAGTCCCTTGTTACTAGTGCTTACAGGAAACCTACTCATTCCAATGGTTTATTACATTATTTTAGTTGTCATCCTGAGCATTTTAAGAGAGGTATTGTAAAAGGTCAATTTGTTAGGTTGACAAGGATGGTCTCAGATGATATATTGTTTGAAGCAGAAGGGAACAAGTTGGAGGACATGTTTTTTTCTAGGGGTTACCATGAGGACTTAGTGGTTTCTGTATTTAGCGAAATTAAGAGGAAAAGACAGACTGGTGATTTGACATCTGTTATTACAAGTTCAACCAGTCAATAATAATAGGACGCATACTAGATGTGATTATATTTGTTTGTTTATCACTACTTATACACAAGAACATGGGTTTCTTTATAGTACTCATAAAAAATTGGAAACATTTTTCGTGTTTTGACTGTTTACTGAACATTTTGGGAGAAACACCCAAAACAGTGTATAGGAAAGGTAGTTCCTTAAAGAAGCTTTTAGAAAATGCTGATCATCCTACTCCTTTAACTAACAAAAGGGTTGGTACCTTTAAATGTGGTTTTTGCAGTCAATGCAAGTTCATTTTAGAACAAGATAAAGTTAAGATCAACAAAGAAGTGGTTTATGCATCTTTTTATTGTACATATAACTCCATGGGAGTAATATATGCAGTTTTGTGTAAAAACCATGATGGTTCTTACATAGGTATGACTCAACATATATTTAGATATATAAATCCACTTTAGATATAAGGAGGAAACAAATTAATAATTCCTTATATTAACATGTGGAGAAGTTCCCTTGGAGTACATTTTTTATTTTTTGGCATTGGCATTGTACATAAACGTTTAGTTGGGGGTCCATGGGCTGATTTAATTGAGTGGAAGGAGACCTTGTGGCAATTGAGATTGAATGCCTGTGTTTCACCTGTGCTAAATATGCAGATATTGATAGCAAGTATTCTTAGACTTAATTCCTATATTGTAAATGTTTTTTACTGTTGTTTGCATGTGTATAAAGTTCACATATTTTTCATTTATGGTTTTTGTAATAATATTTTCATATTTTTGAAAGATTATGTAATTTTGATTGTTTTTAGGTTTTTAATTGTTATGTGATTTCTATTTGTTTAGCAGGTTATATGACTAACAGGAGGGATGTTTAAATACTGTTTTTAACATGTTTAAAGTTGATTCTGATGAAGTCATTGAATTAGCTTGACGAACGCGCTTAATTCATTTTTTTTATTAAACGTTTTTCTTGAAGTGGCCGTGCTTCTTTCAAGATTTGTTTTTTTTTTAGTTATACTGAGTTTTTCTTAGTAATTAGTGTTTGAATTAACTGCTGTGTTGAGAAGTGTGAGTAAAACTCTTGGGGTTATCATTTTTATGTATTCTCAGCTACAATGTTCTATTCTTCGATATAAACAGTTAAAACGAAATGAAGTTTTTTCTAGACAGTATCGTTTTAAACAACTGCTGCTGTGCTACTGTGAATAATTTTAATACTTTGTCTGAAAACATATTTAACTGGAGACATGTCTCCTATATGCAGAATTATTTTTTTTCCTTGTAATGAATGTTTCTTTTTTCTTACATTCCCTCTTACTGTTTACTGTCTTTTTAGTGACTATATAATATTAATCTCTGTAGTCACTATAGTGTTAACAAAACTGACCATATTATACAAAGTTAAACTTCATTTGTACTGCTCACTTACTATCTAACCTCATACGTTCATTCTTATTGTTATACTTCACCTTTTTAGCAAACTAACCTCTCCCTTCGCCCCTCCTCTTTTTTTGTTTTTCTTAGGCACCTAGACTTAATATCTGTCCAGTTCCATAACCCGAAAAAAACACAAACTCTACTGGATAATTTCAAGCAGACGCAAGGAGCACACAAAGTTTTTGAATCCTGCAGTCATAAAACTGCTATTTACAAAACTTCTATATCATAACATTTATTTAAATTAACTCCTACTGTAATTTTAAGATATGCTCATGCAATGCCAAAATGCAGTTCCCTTTAACTCTAATTTCTCTGCCTTACTATAGGTTTCTCCATCTCTTCACCCTTTCTCTACAAAACTCCTTAGCAAATCTATCTAACTGCCTATTTCTTTTCTGCTGATCCTCAGAGATAACAGAAACCATTTCTCAACCTATTATTCTTACCCTAATTCCTGGCACAGCTTAACTCTATTGTGGGTCTTGGAAACAGGTTTTTGTGGTCTTAAAAACTTTTTTTTGACCCACAGCTCTAATCAGGTCAAATTCCATACTTTCATTTTTCTCTTCCAAACTTTTTTTTCCTGGCTCTGCCCACTCCATTTGCCTTGCTATGCTTGGGCTCACTCCGCTCCCCTACCCTACCCCCATTTCCCAACCACCCCTAATACTCATAAATTTATTTCTGACCTAACGACTCCCACTCTTAATTATCTATCGAATCAACAACCTAAACCCAAAGAACCCTACACCCTACTCCCTACGTACCAGCCTTCTCATTACCCAGTCTCCACTTTCCTCCCTCTGATTAACCCCTCCCACTACTCCCACCCCTAGCTCACTACAGCCAATCTGAAACTATCTAATCTATCCTTATTTCAATCTAAAAGTTGTCTCTGTAATTTATAACCAGCTAGTACCTCACCTCACCACATAACCAAAACCTCCTTACACCTGTCATCATCCCTATTTCTACTATGTTTCTCTTCCACACTTCTGTCCTACTTTTTCTCTTCATATCAACTATCTTAACATCCTATCATTATCTTCTACTTACAGACTACCCCTCCCCTACCATCACAATTCACTCACCACTCTATAGTAAAGCCATACACTTCAATATAGCACCAAGTCTCTTTAGCTCTACCAAGATACCATGTTTACATATACATATATACATCTGACTACTACAGCCCAACTGCTCCATTAATATACTAAACCAACTCTCAAACACCCAAACCCATTAATACCATTAAGAACAAACCTCAAACTAAGCAGTGATATCCACCCAAACCCAGGAGCCAAATTTAATCAACAAAGACCAAACACACCACCCCCTCATTATGTCAAAACTATTACCAACCAAACCCTTAAAATCTGACCTTCTACTTCTAAATATGAATCTCAGAAGTCTAGCTAATAAAGTGCATAGTACATGAATTTCACACATCTCTCACAGTACTCCCTGGACATAGCAGTCCTAACTGAAACCAGGTTAAAGCCTGAGGTAACCAACAATGAAATTCGATGCCAAGGTTGTAATATTGACAGACTGGACAGATTAAATAAATGTGGTGAATGTATGGTTATTATCTATAAAAACACACTCAAACCTAAGTGTCAAGAACCAAACCCCCTAGAACTTAATAATGCTGAGCTACTAGTTACTCAACCTGAAATAAATCCCAATAAATGCATAACTATAATTGCAATTTACATCCCTCCAGGAAATACCCCACCATAACTGAAGATTTCCTCCGCTGGTTATCCCAAACATTTCCTCAGGAAATCATAGTAATGGGTGACTTTAATACAGACTGGCTTACTTGCACCTCAGATAATCCCACAAATTACATTAACTTATATGGTATCAGCTAGTTGATAGAATTCCCAACTACAGTCGACAATAGTCAGGCTGCCTCCCAGATAGCATTAGCGGCCACTTACCTACCTACATGCTCAGACATTATATACACTCCCCCAAAACACCATATATAGACTAGCAAGCAACAGAAAAAAACTTCTTACCCCAAACATTTATATCAACCTTACAGCAATGTGACTGAACCCCACTAATATCGCTCCCATTGGATGCTGCCATATCATACTTTAATAATACATTCTTAGACATATTGAACAGCCAAGCTCCTCCTAGACCTGTTAAAGTAGAGACAAACTATGCCCCTGGTTAACAAAAGAAACCAAGCAATTACTAAAATCGAGGGATAAAGCTTAGGCACAATAACAGTCTGCTAAAAAACAACCCACCCTAGATTATTATTGACAACAAAGAAATGAAGCCAAGAGACAGGTTAAAAATGACAAAAAATCCTATTACAGTGCAGCCCAACAAAACCCCTAAAACAATCCTAAAAAATGCTGGGTTACGATAAAACAACTACTAAAGCCAGGTCAATCTTCGCCCCCAAGGCCTACCACTACAAATACCATGGACAGTGTAACCACCCAATTCAATACTTACTTTACAAAGTCTATATTAACTCTAATTAAAAATAACAGTAACAAGGAGAGATCTTGTTGCCATTTTACAGCTTGTTGTCAGTCAGATAAGTAGCCATGGAGCCAAGCAAGGGCAGAATGGCATAGTTTATGAGATGCAAGTTTGTTGAGGAGTTTTTGATGGGAGACTGTATCAAATGCTTTGGACATGTCTAAGAATATTGAGGAGACTAGTTGACCATTGTTTATGAGTTGGTTGATAGTGTTTGTGAAGCTTAAGAGGGCTGTAGTGGTACTATGGTAGGGTCAGAAGCTGTGCTGGGTGTTTGTTAGAAGGGTATTGAAAAGCAAATAGTTCATGAGCAGGGAATGGATATTTCTTCTAAGATTTTGGATAGAGGTGATAAAATTGTGAATGGCCTGAAGTTAGAGAGGTCTGTGCAGGACCCACCTTGCTAGACAGTCAAGAGGAGAAGGTTAACACCCACACTACACCTCAAGCAACACATAGCCCTTCTAAACCCACACCACCAACACCCACATATAGCAACACTAAATCCACATATGCAGAGGCCCTTAATTGTAACCTGCCCAAGCAACAAGGACCTCTGAAGCTGAAACGCAAATGAACACCAATCATAACCAAAGTGTCACATACTTCACAACACCAGTGTGCCACCCAGCAACAGCCCCTAAGGCAAGACAACGTACCTAACACTTTAGTCATAGGTGACTCTATAGTCCAGCACACTGATGTCCCACTCACCAGGTTGAACAAGGAGAAAATTACAGTCAGCTGCCTGTCGGGTGCCAGGATCTGCCACATAATGCATGCACTCAATTCACTCCACAGCAAGTATAAATATGACTGTGTCATTGTCCATATTGGAGTGAATGACTTGAGACGTACCTCCCTGGACTACATGAAAAGAGACATTGAAGAGCTCTCGGATCACGTGTTCCAGGCAGGTATGACCCTAGCCCTGAGTAGCATCCTGCCTTTGCGCAGAATGATACCACAATATAAGGACAAAATGGTTGACTTCAACAATTGGCTAAGCTTCTGGTGTCATTCAAAGGGGATCCAGTATCTGTCTGCTGGGACAACATGATCGACAGATAACGATGCTTTGCCAGAGATGGTCTGCACCTGTCGCCCCCGGGATTCAGGTTACTGGCTAAGGCTCTTGCCACCCCTATAGTGCCTTTTTTAGGCAAAGTTCAAAGGACAAAACCACCACTGTAACAGGTACAAGCATGCAAAATCTGAAGGTAATGCTACTCAATGCTATAAGTCTAAACCTCAAAATGCACTCTCTCTGTGCAGTAACTGAGACCTGGTTCAAGGCTCCAGAGAGCACCCCTGCAATACCAGGCTACAACTCTTACCACACTTTTCAGCCACCAAACCAGGACCGAAACACTAAAGGTGGAGGAGTGTCAGTATTCACCAAGGATATTCATACCACCAGGCTAGTTGCCCAACACAATGCGTCTGAAATTCTCCAGGTGCAACTAACACTAGGTGAGACTGCAATCCAAATTGTAGTTTGCTACAGATCCCCCAACATACCCCAAGATTCTCACTACACCTTTCTAAACATACTAGAAACTATTAAGATAGAACCAAACACCCTAATACTGGGTGATTTTAACAACCCTGCCATTAACTGGGAAAACTACTTGTGTACCAACACCTTTGCCCAACAGTTCTTCAACTCCCTGGATCAACTAATCCATAGTCCCACCAGGGGTTCCAATATCCTAGACCTGGTCATTAGCAACATGGGGAATCGATGCTCCACACCTATGGTCACCCCCTCGTTAGTCAGGTCTGACCATAAGCTAATCACCCTTAACATCCACATCCCACCCCCACCCCCCAGTAAGGAAACCTCCATAAAAAACTTCTCCAAAGCCAACTTCATGCTACTCAAGTCAGAAGTGACAAACTTCATGACACCCATGCAGACGGGAACTGAAAATTCAACTGCTGAGTCCTACACTAAGGCACTGTACGAGCACATCCACTCATGCATGAATCGTGCCATCCCAAATAGAACCAAGATGTTCTCATCCAAAAAAAGGAAGCCAATCTGGTGGTCCCCTGCCATAAACAAACTTTACAACAAAAGGAAGAAACTGTTTCAGAAAAGAGGAAAATCCCAGGATGCAAAAAACTTACCAGTCTCAGTAAGAAACTGAGATCCCTCATAAAATCTTCCAAAGCTAGTTATGAAAATAAAATTGCCAAAGATTCCAAAGACAACCACAAGGCATTTTATAACTATGTCAAGAATCTAAAGGGCAATGCTCAGATCTGCTCTGAGCTAAAACAGAATGGCATTAAATATACTGATCCCAAGGATATTGCCAATATCCTGGCAGATCGATTCAGTGCCAACTTCACCCCCCTCACCCCCTAAATGGCCCATCTCAGTACTGGAAGATTGCCAAATACTGGTAATAACGGCCACACAGGTAAAAAAACACACTCTCCAAAGCTAAGAATACAGCATCCATGGGACCAGATGACATCCCGGGCTGTGTACTACATGACCTACAATATGAACTGGCACCTCACCTAAGTGTCATGTTTAATCATAGCCTCACCTCAGGTTTCATGCCCACTGAATGGCGCAGAGCTACATTTATCCCACTCCACAAGGGGGGATCCACCTTGGATCCCAGAAACTACCGTCCCATCAGTCTGACGAGCCTTATCTGCAAGGCCATGGAGCGTATTATCATGGAACTTATAAACAAAGACATTGGCAACCTTCAAACACTGGACCCCACCCAGTTTGGATACGTGAAGGGCCGATCTTGTCTCCTGAACCTGATCGACTTCTTCGAATCAGTCTCCAGAGCCATGGACAAGGGTAAGGTGGTCCACACAGCCTATCTAGACCTTGCCAAGGCCTTTGACACCATCCCCCACTCTGGAATCATAGATAAACCTACTAAGCTGGGCATTAATCCCTACGTCACCCAATGGGTTGCTAACTGGCTTACTGATAGAACCCACACTGTAAAAGTAGCCAACTCCAAATCCATCTCCAGACAAGTGACAAGTGGAGTACCTCAGGGTTCAGTCCTGGGACCACTCTTGTTTGGCGTCTACATCTCTGAAATACAGGCCAACACTAAGGGACTCTAGCTAACAAAGTTCGCAGATGACTGCAAACTGGGAGCCATTATTGAATCCCTAAATGATGTGGATACTCTACAAAAGGGCCTTACAGAAACAGATGCTTGGTGTCAGAGCCATGGGCTCAAGCTCAATGCCAAGAAATGTATAGTTATCCCCTTTGGGAAAAAACATGTACCCATGAATTACCATATAGGTGGCAGTACACTAAACACCGAAAGTGTGATAAGAGACTTAGGGGCACAGGTGGACAGTGGTCTCACCTTCGATAACCACATTGCCACAACAGTCAGGAAATCCTTCTATGTGGCACACCTCATCACTAAGGGCTTTTCATCCAGAAAAAAGGAGGTCATTGTCCCACTGTACTCATCCCTCATTAGACCCGTTATAGAATACAATGCCCCGTTTGATATGTACTTCTCAAGACATCTACAACAACTGGAAAGGCCGCAGAAATACCTCACTAAAAAAATCACAGGCCTAAAGCAGATGCCCTACGCTGACCACCTTAAAAAACTCCAGCTATACTCTGTCGCATATCATCTACTCAGAGGCAATCTCTGCTTAACATACAAGGACATGTCAAACCCACAGCTGTTGGACATGCTACACTTAAAGAAATCCCAATCCCTCAGAGCCATACGCTCCAGGGATCTAAACCTTGTCATCACAATAAACAAAACATGCTGGAGGGATAGGTTCCTGACCCAGAGACTCCCCAGATTCTGGAATAGATTGCCCATACATGTCAAACAGAGTGCCACTTTGGCCCTCTTCAAAAGGAACCTTGACGATTGGGTGGGAGAGAGAAAATTCACCCCGGGGATCACGTCAGTTGCCCTGCTAGACAGGGGTCCAGGGAAGTAAATAGTGTGGGAAGAAATAGCCAGGGAATTATTATGGTTAGGCTTGTATAGGCCCTAGGGCTGATAGCCTAGTACCAACCTATGAACCTATGAACCTATGTAGTGGTATGATATAGGATATTTTCCAGATTTGGGGAACATGCTGTTCTGTTATGGACAGATTGATTAGAATAGAGACTAGATAGGAGATTGCATCTGCAGCTAACTTGAGATAATCAGAGGGTAGATTATCAGCAGTGAGGGAGGTGGGTTTGAGTTTGTTGAGTATTTTTTATGAAGCTGGTTTGTACAGGATTGAAGTAGCAAGGGTTGGGTATTTCCTATGGATCTTTGGGAATGGCTAAAGGAGTATTTCTATCTGTTACATTAGGTGCTCCACAGGGTTCAGTCCTTGGTCCACTCCCATTTACTATATTCACCCATAAGCTTCATACTGATACCCACCTTGCCACAATAATACAGTATGCAGATGACTCCACACTTGTCCGCACAGCCCCTCACTGTCTAAACTCCAAGAAATGAACCAACTTTCTTCATGGCAGTAGAATCATGGCTTTCTGACCTTCACTTAATTCCTAATCCCAATAAAACTGAATTAATGATTTTTTTTCCAAATAAATCCTCAGACCTTTTGTCCCCATTTCTAATACACTCATCCAAAATACCAAGACAGAACCTGTTTCACACACTAAACTGCTCAGAGTCACAACTGATAACAACATGAAATTTGATAAACATTTGTCCCTAACCATAAAAAAGTTCATATAAAACTAGGCTGTCTCTACAGAGCTAAACCATACCTCACTGATTCCACAAGACAATCCATTGCCAGGACTGACCTACTCTCTACTCTTCTTTACACCTCTCCTATCTTCACCAAACTGTAGAAAACAGACCTTGCAAAACTTGATACCTGCTACAATAAGATTTGCTACCAACTCCCCATATAGATCTCATCATTGTACTGCCCTACATCAACTAAAGTGGCTTGAGTTACCTCACCTCCTTACATTCACCCAACTTACAACAGCCCATGGCATAGTATACCAACCTGACAAATGTCCTGTACTTTATAACCTACTACAACCTCAGTCTAATAAATTACACCTGAGATCTTCCAATAAACTTCTATTACAAGTCACAAAAGCTTATAATTGTTCTAGAGAATCTCTGTACTCCAACCAGATTGTCAGAACCTGGAACTCAACTCCCCCCCAGCACATCCTAACTACTACTAATCCCTCACAGTTCAAAGCTCTTCTCAGATCTTACCTATCTAACTCTTGGCTCTGCTCATGTCTAACTTCTCATTTATATCTGTGCTATCTCCTTTTACCTGATGTTATCCTAACTCATCTCACTTATTTCTACCTTAATAGCCAATTTCTTACTTTCTTTCTCTATACTTCCTCTCTGAGTCCCACTCTTTTCTTGTTAACCTTGATTCTTAAACACTAAAACAATTACCTAACACAAGCCCCCGGATTCATGAAGCTCGGCGCAAGGCCAGTGTAAGGTTTGCGCCGGCCGTGCGGCATATATATGGAGTAGTAGCGCCATATGCATATTAATGAAGGCATGCAGCCGCCACAGCCACGTGCATAGGAAATGTGCGCGAGTGCATGGGGCGTACCGAAGTTGCAGAGGGAGGCGTGTCAATGTCGGTTGTCGATGAGCAACCTAAACTGCTGAATAGTATAGTCCGCCTGCAGTAATACTCGCACCTATCAGTGTCCGTGGAGACTGAAACGTATACAAAGCATGCAAGATAGTCCCTGCAAACAGAAAATGAAGAAGCAAACACAAATGCACGATAGGGAATAACAGGTCCCTACCCTTGAACAAATGACAGAAAAACCACGTGCCCGTGGTCCAACGTAGTTTTTATAGTTATACCATGTGGAAGTGAAACATATCATATGCTAGGACGCCACCAGGAGGTACGTCCAGCCCAATGGAGAGGGTCACCAGCTGACCCATAATGTGAGGGAGGGCACAGAGATGTGCAGATGTGTCCATAACAAAATACACGAGGAGAAATGTA
Source organism: Protopterus annectens (assembly GCF_019279795.1). NCBI lineage: Eukaryota > Metazoa > Chordata > Ceratodontiformes > Protopteridae > Protopterus > Protopterus annectens. The sequence continues at coordinate 18,262,201 of NC_056746.1, forward strand.
GATATATGTAGTGACTGTATGTCCGAATCATATCCCACAAGGGATGTAATAGTCACATACAAAAGGTATGTCTGTATCCCACATAACAAATGTGATAGGGAATAGAATACACATGTAAACGAATCAGGAGCATAGAAACAGCTACAACAATAAGGACACATGTAGGCCGAAAGGAACAGTATGACCCGTACCATCGACTAAGAATACCAACTGTCCCACTTTGCGAGCGACAGTACCGCTGCGGCCAGATGTGTCCTGACATAAGCATGTAAACATGGCAAATGTGCAGAGATCATAGAACATAATTATCCCTCAGACGTCATGTAATAGTGGCATTAAACAGTTGTTCTCCACACGTATATGACATAAATGTCATAAGAAAAAGAATAAGCCACTGAAATGCTACAAGACTAAAGCTTAGATATAGGCAAGAGTTGTAAGTGCTATCTGCCGAACTGACCGTGGGTATGTGTCGGCGTGGAAAATGTGTTGTGTCCACCGCAAATGTTACATCGTGGCCAACTGAAAAGGTGGAAACAGTACCGTAGACTGTGGGGAGGCATTGTCCACAACAGTCGGATATGTGGAAGGAATAGCATGGACATCGGAAAAGGTGCCATCCCCCCAATGAGTACAACAGGTCTACAAATCCCGGGAGTCATCGGTAGAAGCCAAACTAGTATGTGACACAGCCGAATAGGTAGTACCCGGGTATACCAACTAAGTAACGAAAGTGAAGTATGAGCGTGTACCTATGTGTGTGAGGTATAGCACGTGGGAAGCAAACATGGCAGGGTAGTCCACACAACCATAAAGGTACCCGACATCTGTAGGGCAGTCAATGTGCTACTCTGGCCGTGTCATGGCCCAACAACAAAAGTAGTGAGCTATCGGATGTGAGTAATTTGCATGTGAGGGGTGGATTGGTAATGGTAAAACCTGCAAAGGCGATACTGTGTCGTATGCAGAAAAGGTGAACCAGAGGTATAGGAGGGGGCAGCGGGTGAAGTGGACATAAACACAAACACATGGAGAAACGGCTGCAAGACAAGCAGACAGGCCATAGTGTAGAACACAATCCCACAAACATATGTATCATGTAAATGTGCGATCAAAATGTATAGATATGTCACCGTCACATACCCACAGGTTGGTCCTGATGGAACTGGCCATAACAAATGCAACACACCTGGCTGCATAATGGGCTACCCAGCATACCCTCCACATCACACAACCCAGCCCCGTAATAGAACGTCCACCAAATTCACCCGTACGTGGCCCACTGGTCCGTTGCAGACACAGCTACACATACCGACCCCTACACATATGTAGTAGGTATTGTCACCCTAGGCAGTGTCAGGATAGCAAACCATGTATTCCCTGCATGTTAAACCCCCTGCACATTTTCATAAAGCCAAAATAAATTTCGATATCGTTTCTATGTGGAATGGTCCAATTTCTGGAATATCCCTTACAGGATAAGTAACCTGTGTAAATAGTAGAATGGGTATGACAACAAGATGTCCAATCCTGTACATATCTGGACACAAGTCAGAACGTGAAGTACAGGTCCAAGACACTGTCCAGACCTGAGTGGTCATGCATAACCCAGTACCCAGGATAAAACACCTTCCCGTGACACACATGTCCCCACACAAATATGCGGGAGAATATATCGCACACTCGCATAGTGGTAAACGGCAGAAGGGTGAGGAAGACACCCAACATTAACAAGAGAACCCTGATGAAGTGTGAGGGATACCTAGTGTGTGCTGGCGTGACCGACCATACCTGACAACCTGTGTGAGCTAGATATCTGGACAGAGCCATGACTACAAGTGAGACAAAGGTACAATATGCAAAGATAGCTGTTAGAAGTTATTCATGTATGTGCAGTCTGAGTACCCGGGAAGTCCACTGGGTGAAGAAGTGCCCAGTAACAGCGGAGGCCCGGGTAGAAAAGCTCCACAAGCAATACAAGGAAATAAAGGCTACATAAAGTTAAAGGTATAATACAAGAGTAAAAGGCATACAGTCAGGAAATACACATGCATAACATGTGCATAATAAGACAGTGCAAATCCAGAGTTTGTAGTGATAATACAGAAATGTACAACAATGACATACTGGGAGTCAAGTGAGTGTCAGCTAAGTCTGGTTAAGCTGGAGGGTAGAGAGGAGCAGGAGTATGGAGAGCTCAGAGGAGTGAGATCCGTAGAATGTATAACAGGTGCAAGCAGGAATATATCCATGTGGATGGATAAACATAGATATATCATAGAATGACAGTTTGCACAATGGCATTAATGTCCGGAGTATGAAGTCTGAAACTCAACTGTCTGCCAGCACATCCCATCTGTCCCTACTGCTGTGCCAGAACACAACAGCGTATTACAGAGGTTCGTACCATATCACTCAACTGTGCAGATATTCGCAGAATGACCAGAGTGTTGGCTCATAGTGTTGTGTGCCTCCAACAACCTGCGTCTGTCCGGTAAATAGGTGTGGATTGACGTCACGAAATAATGAGCATTAAGTATAGCACTCCACATCCCGCAGAAGGGTCATGACAATGCAAAACCTATAGTATTCTATCAACGTTATAAGCTTGTAAGGAAACTAGTTAAAATGTGCCCCTCTTACTCTCCCCATCATGTAGGGTTTGCGCAGATTTGTTGCTCAAAGAGATCGAGGGGTATGGTCCGTACATATGTACAGTAACAAGCCATGACATTTGTGTAATGTACAACTGCATACCTGTAGTCACAACATGTCCAAGCAAATAATCCCCATATGAATGAATACAGGTAATAGTTAAATGTGAATGGGAACCCCCCCCCTCACCGTGGAGTATGGACCGTAACAACCCCACCCATAATATGTACAGCCAACAGAATAAGCTCCTGATAGGTGCCCAAACACATGTGTCTATAAATACAGGTAAAATGTTCATAATAGGGAGATGCTCCCTGTCCACATGCTTCATCTGACATTTGAACTCAGCCAGGGAAGTTCCGTTCACCAGGCGGACAAGCCCATACCCAGATCACTACATGAACACCCTGACAATCAGAAACATGTATGTGATACGACTATATGCCCTGGTGTTCTGCATATCCTCGGAGTGATTAACAATGCAGCTGGGGTCCACAGCAGTAGGCAATACGGAATGTGTAATATGTAGTACCGCGTTTCCCACAGCAGGGGAATGGATGCCTGTGTTGTAAGTGAAGCGGTGAGGTGTATGTTGATGTAGCTAAGTACTATGGGTATGCATATCAATGAGGCAGAACAGCAACAGAATACTGTTTCCGGCATCTGTCCAACGTGAATGCAGTCCCGGTTGACCTACGACCACTGCAGATATCCCTGTAAAGTGTAATGAATGCATTCATGCTGTACACACACTTAAATACATAAAGGTGAACCGTGTGTTTCACACCAGTCCATAAACCGGACTACAGATAAGTAAGTGTTACGGTCAGACGTATGAAAGGCCGTGCAAGCACACATTTATTAAACAGATGTAAGCCACAACATGTAAATGCAAGTGTGCCTGTGCGTGTGTGATCCGCTCACAGCATAGTAAATGAATGCTGTTTCCCCCACGTTAGATATACATGGCTCAAACCTGTTAACCCCGTAAAGTATGAAACCGGACAAAGGCATGCAAACTACCAGTACAAATAGGGACAAACCCCAGATATGTGCCAGAACAAACATAGAAAGTGGATAGAATAACGGGTGTGTTAGTAGCATGGATTCTCTGAAGGGTATGCAGTCGTAACCTGAACTGCTTGCCAGTATTTCCCAACGTAAGTCTTTAATGAAATGGCACTACATTGCCAGATAGACACAAGGTTATGAAAAACACACCGAAGATAAAGAGGCAACCAGCTGTACATTCTGCGACAATCTGTACAGTGGAAAGGTATGGTATGGATATAGATATATGTGTATACACATAATCCACAGACGTAAACCAAAGCAAATTTTGAAATGAGGACTGTACATGTATATATGTATACACAACAAACATATGTTCTGTAGATAGGACATATGTACATAAATAGGCCACGGCATAGCTAATATGGGTAGACAAACAGACATGCACGAAAGGTGAATAAACCGCTGCTTTCCAAACCATTGGCCAGAAAGTGACAGTCCAGCAAGTTCTACACTTTAAACATGCATATAGGTGTCCATTGCAGGACCCCAAAAATTGATCCATACGTAGTGTCAACCATCATTGATGCAAAATAAGTGACCTCAGCAAGTACGATATAGCTGTACATGCAACAGTAGCAGGTGCAAGGGTAATGACACGTGTCGATAGAATTTATGACGTACGAACTGATATCCGGAGAGGGGGGAGTGCATATAAGTGTCTCCACACTTTAGTACCGCTCACATTAAACATTTGTAATAGGTACTGTGGAGGGGTGTCAGGTATGGGAATCATGGGTATGCAGAAATGGGCCTAGGTGTTGTTTGGCAGAGATTTATTAGGTCCGCCCCGTGGGAGTGATGTGGGTGTAGTACACGCCTATATTCTCAATAATGAGGCAAACCATCCACTGGATATTGCGTAAACCATTGTGGGAATATGTAGGGCCCTATATCAGTGTCATGTAGGCAATTATCATGGATGGACATGCGTACGACCAAGATGGTAAGTATACCTGGCAAACTGTCAGAATAAGACAGCTGCACTAAGGCATAGTACATGAAATACAAATAGGGACTATATTAGATATACCCCAGACAAAGTCAGAACGTTGATAGAATACTGGTGTAGCCAGGAATACGAACGTTATGAGTGTTACTAATTGTGACATAGAAATGTCAGTCACTATTATCTAACCGCACAGTTCGTAATGCCTTGCCAGTAATTTACCAGAAAGGCACATTACTATGACAAATGTAACAAGAGCAAAGGTCAAACATCAGGGCGTTTACCCATAATGTGTACAGGTTAGGGGTATGAAGGTAACCTGTCCAAAATACATGTACAGAACTAGTGATACTAGGTGGACAGGTGAGAAGAAAGACGTCAGGACAAATGACAAAACATGTACAAGTCATACGCATGTACTCCGACAAATGTGAATGACAACATATGCCCTGTGAAAGTCAATGTGGAAGGTTAATAGACTCAAAAGAAATGTGTCCCTCAGGGTGTCATGCAGTGTCACCATTACAATGTCCAGTCCCCCATACTCGTATGTGAGCTCTGCCACTGACGGAAAGCGCAAATACCGGCGTACACATACGGTACATGATAGACTAATTAATGTGGATAAGCAGCTGTTGGCCTGTGTGAGGAATACAACCCTCTGGGTGGGTGTGTCCTGCAATATAAATGTAATGGCATGTGGCCTGTGATGCCGCCATACAGTGTGTGTATTGGTGTCAGAAAGTTGATATCTTGTATCAGACACATACTCCGCAACTGTACAGAATTACGCAGAATGTGCAGAGTTCTGCCTCATATGTTTGGTGTGTTCCACGCAAAATCAGTACCATTCTGCCAAATTCCTGAGAACTGAAGTCATGAAATAATGACAAACATGTGAGTTTAAGACACCAAATCCGTCAGAAAAGTCATACTAATGCAAAACCTATTATTGTGTCAACTATCTACGTTTGTAAGAGCAATATGTAAATACTGCCCCTATGTGTCCCACTGTCAGTTAAGGCTTTGTCCAGATGTTTGCTCTAGGAGGTGGAGTGGTATGATCAGAAACTGATACATGTGTGAGGAAACAGCATTATCGACTGCAAGATAACGCAGAAGGTATGAAAAGTGCTGCAGTAGGACGTTCAGTACTGTCCGCAGGTATGTGCTGACATGTCAAATGACACAGCAGTCTACATGAAGTACCTATAGGGCTGTCACCTTTACAAATGATGATAGTGGGACATACCCACAGCCATGCACACAGCACAAATAGACATACACACAGCAAAGCTAGGCCATGATACATGAAGTCTCCGCGTAATGCGAGTAGAGTGAGAGTACAGCAAGGATAGATGTCTGCCAAGCTATACAGCAAACGCCTGTAAGGGCATGTAACACCGCCCGTAACACGAATGTTGCACAGACAATGTTGAGATTTGCAACATACCCCATTGGTATGTGAAAGCTATGCAAATATGCGATACATGAAACAGTCAGCTGTCCATGCAAGAGCAGAGTTATGGTCAGAAAATATACATATATATATATATATATATATATATATATATATATATATATATATATATATATAGATACAGACATACACACACAGACACACACACGTGGCTGGGTTGTGAGCAGAACACGAACGTAACCACTGTACCACACAACAGCATTACGCAGTGACAGAACGTGCAACCGTGAGTAGTAGATCACGGAAATCACACAGGCATACATCTAGCCTGTAGACAGCGGCATCAAAGGCAAAGACGCCGCACAGATGTTATGGTGAGTGAATACTGTAAAAGCAATGTACTGTTGTCATGCAGCTGGAAACACACACACACACTTGGCAGGGCTGGGAATCAAACTTACACCTAACTACCCTATCACACTACAGCATGACGCATTTACAGAACGCGCTACCGAGATTACTAAACACAGCAGTCCCACAGGCATCCTTCTAGGTGCATGTTGACATCCGCAAAGGCAAAGATGTCAGCAGGATATATCTGTGGTGCGAAGTGTCTAAAAGCATAACCTGAGTCCCCAGGTGGATGGGAGCATGCGAACACACACACACACACACACACACACACACACACACACACACACACACACACACACACACACACTTGACAGGGCTGGGAATCAAACTTACACCTAACTACCCTATCACACTATAGCATGACGCATTTACAGAACGCGCTACCGAGATTACTAAACACAGAAGTCCCACAGGTATCCTTCTAGGTGCGTGTCGACACCCGCAAAGGCAAAGATGTCAGCAGGATATATCTGTGGTGTGAAGCGTCTAAAAGCATAACCTGAGTCCCCAGGTGGACGGGAGCATGCACACACACACACACACACACACACACACACACACACACACACACACACACACACACACACTTGGCAGGGCTGGGAATCGAACTTACACCTAACTACCCTATCACACTACAGCATGACGCATTTACAGAACGCGCTACCGAGATTACTAAACACAGCAGTCCCACAGGCATTCTTCTAGGCGCGTGTCAACATCCGCAAATGCCAGGACGCTGGCAGGGATTGTATAGAGAGTGTACGATCAGACATAGTACTGTCCCACGGTAGACGTATACAACCACACGGCAGTGGTGTACTCGGGGCAACTATACATGTATGGAGCACTACAACAACAATACATAGACACAGTACGCACCACAGACAGTACACCCTTCCAGATAGTCACCCAGTGTGTACTCGGTAGGCATCCATCCTGATGTTGAAGACGGAAATCCGTTGCCTGGATGACCACCATGGCAATACAGGATGTCAACGGCCATGCCCATACACAGAGGGACATCACCGACACAAGGTGTCACTGGCCATGGCCGCACACCTGGTAATATACGTCAGTTTGGACTGTACTGTGTGTCGATCTACACAACGGCGTACTGGGCATGCTCACACACTTAGCTGTTGCAAAGGGCCGTCTTGCATGCAGATGGAGTGTAAACATGGAAGGTCTCAGTTTGGACTGTACCGTGTGTCCATCTACACAACTGCATACATGGACTGTACTGTGTGTCCATCTACACAACAGCATACTGGGCATGCTCACACACTTAGCTGTTGCAAAGGTCTGTCGTGCATGCAGATGGAGTGTACACACAGAAGGGCACAGTACAGAAGGGCACAGTAAGGTATAACTATCCTCACGCACAGGGCGGTCACACATGCAGTGACCTGTACACACACAGCTGCCATCACAGCTGTCACAGGTGCAGGTCACACACGTATACACTGCAGTGTACGCTGTAGCTTTCAAGTCATCACCATGTCGTCGGTGCAGCACTACACATCCTTACAGTACCACAACACCATGTGACACATGACCACTGGGCTGTACAGAGGTGTACACCAGCTGTGCAGAGTACACATGTACCAACAGGGATCCAACAGGTGTTATGCATTGCAATGATACCAGTATACATGAACAGGTCAGCTCAAGACATACCACGGCCCTTACACAGCTGTGACACATGACTGTTGCTGTACACCAATGAACACACGTCTGGATATGTCATACATGTGATTGTGTGGATGTGTGCATGGACTGCACACACAACACATACATACATAGCCTTTGATGTACCTCGTGCATAACAGTGGCCTAATCAATGCTACACACGCAAATGGAAGGTGGGTCCATGTCTGTTGAATGCACACACTACAGGGGGTAGCAATGCTGACCGGGACACATACCCTTGTACTGGTCTCCTGTGACACCCGTGATATCATACCTCAGTCCATGTGTTATGTATGTCAACACACATGTCCAACAATAGCAATACATACAAACATGGCAACAGGAGACACATGTGACATCTGTACTGTGCATGCAGCAACCATGCATGTGCAGTGGCAGATGTCCGTAACATAGTTGCACCTAACTACGACATGCAGTCGCAATGCAGACCCATCATTGACACCTGTATACGGTGACATACAAACAGCACGTATGGAGGGATGTGTGTACATACAGTGGTGAACCACCTGTGTAGATGTATGTGTGCAGGGGGTGGCTTACAGTTGTGTCACACACAATCCTATCATGTCATGTGCAAACAGTACGCTATGTCGCTGTTACGTGACGGTGCTGACATAATGCATGCACAGCGGTCAGGTGTTACCAACTATATGTCACATGGCACCTGTAACACCTACAACCTCCCATGTGCATATAGCAGCACATTTGCCAGATATAGCGTTGGTACACATAATGCAATCATTACCGCTGCATGTCTATCAAACGTGTCATCATATGGCAGGTGTATCATTCCCAGCACTGCCATGTGTGTCCGAATGTGTGACCAGAGATGCCACATATCGCGGGGAATATGTCCCAGTTGTTACACATCCCTGTACACCATTGTAGAGATCTGTACATATGTCAGTGTGGGAAGCATGACGTCGGCCGGTGTGGTGCATCACACATGTCGGCTGTCCGTATACACATGTGTGGTCACCACAGTGTGTGTGTGTGTCTGTATGTATGTCTGGTGCTTGGTGTGAGGGTGTATGCTAATATACAGTGAGAAATGATCACTAACCCCACATGGTGACTAACCCGTAATGGTGATGCAGTGTACTACCCTGTTGATGCCATAGGTCCCAGCCATACTGGCTACTTGTGCATGTTCCTTCTCTGTGACACGTCGTGTGGGTGCATAGTACTGTGGGGGTGATGACCACATAGGCAAGGGTCCCCACCTGCACACTATGGGGTGTGCGTTATAGTGGTGTACACCCCGTGAATGTGGCCATGTTCCCGTACTGTTACAGGGTCCTACTGCTGCACAGTGTGGCCTCCAGCTACCAAGTGACACCTCACATCATCATTGGCCAGACTGCTGTGTACAACCCCTGCACCATGTCACCATACCTGTAATGTGTCCTGCTATGTATGTCACGTCTCTGTCCAGTGTAGCCTGTGGCACTGACCACATGCGTCAGGTGCAGTATATGTGCGGACATCTGTGTCATGTTGGTGTTTCCAACAGTCAGGTTGAGGGTACATGTAGCATGCTGATATTGCCAGACGTGCCTGTGAGTAATCCACAGTTACACATGGGGGAATGCAAACACTGCTACCTGTAGGCACATGCAAGTACACCATAGGAGGGAACCAGGGAATCACAACCAACATGGTGCTACAGATGTAACCGAGACACATACCGTGAACACATCACAATGCATGCTGCACCTGCACTACATGGTATGACCGGTGCATGTCGACAGTACACAACCTATGTCACATACACATCTCTCTGTATTCACACACAACCACTGCAACATACACATCCCTCACTATGCATACACAGGTAATATTACATACACCTCTCACTATTCTGTTCACCCTGTGCATCAGAATATTTGTGCATAACCCTGCACTGATGGTGTGGATGACAGGGATGCGGCACAGGCTTCATCATATGCACAGGGTGATATGTTTGCCAGGGGCATAGGCTGCACCAATGGATAACATCATGTGTGTGTGTAAGGGCCGGTGAGTTGATTGGACATGTCTGTTCAGAATGCATGTGGATGTTGTAGAGCCCTACAGTTGTGTTTGCTGTGTGCGTGTATGTGTGTACACAGTTCTGCCATTTGTGAGGCCTACACGGGGTATAATTGACAGCCTCAGATTGTACAGACCAGGTTGTACAGCTCACTGTGTCCGTCCACGGCCACGTGACCTGTGCCTGCCTGGGGTTGCACGGGCACTACCAGGTGGAGGTACAGAGTGGCCACTGTCCGATGACACATGTCCGCTGGAACCGTGTCCCCACTGGGAACGTCTGGGGCCACGTCCACGTGGCCTGCTGTGTCCTGGTGTTGACAGCGCAGCACCAGCTGCACTGCTACTGCTACCAGCACTATGGGAGCGGGCATGTGAGGTGGCACGCTCACGTCGACCTACACTAGGTGGTGTTGCTGGCCTACGTCCACGTGGCCTACGCCTCCCTCCTACCAGATGTTCCAGCACAGACAGCTCCCGCTCGCGGATTGCCATGCCTCGGTCAAGGATTCCGACCATTTCGCCCAATCGCCTATCCAGAACATCAGCAATCTGCTGTTGAGCATTTGCCAATGCCTGGATGTTGTCATTTAGGGTATGGATAGCAGCCCTCTGCAGCCTCTGCCCTTCTCTGTTCTGCCATTCAGCACGTGCCTGTGCCGCCATTACAGTCTGGAACATGCGTCTGGTGATACCAGCTGCTGCGCTCTGTCCTGCAGGTGCATGTCTGCCAGAGGTCCTCCTACGAGCAGCACCGGCCACATGCCTGTGTGGCACATCTGTAGTCATTACACTGACACCATGGTGTGTAGACACACCTTCTGTAGCCACCACACGTTCCTGTTCCTCGCTAACAGATGCTGACTGTCCTTCCTCTATGGCCACTGGTGATGCGGTATGTGTTGGCAGCAGAACTGTGTGCGGGGAAGAGGGGGACATAGCTGGGATGGTAACCATTGCCACAGATTCAGCCCCTGACAACCCTGCCTGTACCTCATGCATATGTTCATCACTGCTAGTATCTGTGGGGACACTAACATCAGATGGACCGCAGGAGGGTAAGGCACCTACATCACCTGTGAATGCAAAGAAATACTGTAAAGTACAATAGACACAGACACAGACACACACACACACACACACACACACACACACACACACACACACACACACACACACACACACAGACACACACACACACAGACACACACACACACACACACACACAGACACACACACACACACACACACACACACACACACACACACACACACACACACACACACACACACACACACACACACACACACACACACACCATGCATGTGATTTGTCAGATGGCATGCAGCATGCCTGTGATACAGCAGAGGGCATGCAGCTCAGACATTAATAGTGTTAGTAAGCATACCTCCCTGGGGTGCACACTACAGCAAGCAGGTGTCATATCAGTAGCCATGCAGTTCACACAATCATGGTAGTATGCATGCATCCCCGTGATACACCATGTGGCCCAGAACAGGATAACAGTACACATGGCTGACGTGACCTTGACAAATAATCTGCTGACGTGCAATAACATGCATACATGTCTGACACAATGGTGTCCTGACACATGTACAGCATCATAATGGGCTTCACATTGCAGTGTTGTGTGTATGCCCTACAGATAGAATGCATGTTTAGCAAATGTGCATGAGCATGGGAGGGTAGTGTGAGCCGTCTACATTACTATACAGTGTGAAGTACAGACACTGTGCCATTGCATGGCATCATGAGGCATCTATGTTGCTGTAGAATGCATAATATGTACACATTGCATAGCCATAACTGCAACACAGTCATGATGTTCAACAGATCGTATATGGTAGACTTCAGTGACACCTCCAGTAGCTGTGCACAGGCTTTTAGGATGTCCAGTGTACCACATCAACTGTATAATCAGTCAACTACGGCTATAATTGGACCATGTGTGGAGAATGTGCAACAGGGTGTATACACATCCCATGTACTGTGTGGCTACATGTCTGGCCATCCCCCATGGCCATGTGTGCACATGTGTTGACCAAATGTGTGTGATGGCCATCTATCTCACATGTCTGTGGTGTCCCATATGACATACACCCATAGATGTCAGATATGTCACAATCCACAGGGCTATGCAGACAACGGGTTGTATGTTTGGTATGTGGGGTATAGGTCATGCGATAGTGTGACAATATTGCAGACAGAACACTACGTGTCTGGGACATGTCAGATGGCACATCACAATGTGTGCACCCAATGCAGGGGCATATGACACAATGGTGACACCTGTGGGCTGCCCATATCACAGCTCACTGTGTGGTACTGTGTGTACACACATGTTGTTCCAATGCATACTACATATGCCTCCATTGTAGAACACCTCCACCGTTGTATGCACAGCTGACCACACATGTCGCAATGACAAGTACTGTGGTTTCAAGTCGGTGTATCACTTTGTTTGTATATATTGCACATGGGTGGCCTGTGTGAATGATGGGCGATGTGACCTGCATATTGTGACTGGAACAAACATCAGATGTGCAAGTGTTAACTGGCCACATGGCAAATAGAGCTACACTGTAACATGCCTGATACTGATGACAGTCTCACCTGCAATGGACTAATGTCTGTGCGGCACGCCAGAGGTACCTGTATAGGGGTGACACAGCAGTATGAACATTATCCATGACTGTATGACAGCCACAGGTTGCACTGTGCATGTGAACACATTCACCTGTGTAATAGCATATAGTATGCACATGTGTGCATACACAGCATAGCATACTGTAGTACGCAGCATGTGTGTCCACATACCTTGCATATGTTGTTACTTTACATAATGTACAGTGACACATGCAACTAAATGGGATATAATAGCCATATGTGCAGTACTGACTTACCAGGCAACTCCAGGCTCATTGGTTGGGAGACACCCACCTCCACGATGGCAGCTAGTGTTTGTGGATGCTGTTCCCTGGGTGTCCCCAGACTGGCCAGTAGCTCCTCGGTGTGTGTGTGAGTGGGGGCTGGGTTGGTGGCCCACCACCTGTTCCACCTTGTTCCCTGGTGATTGCAGTGGCACGCTGTTTTGCATGTCATATCAAGTCCATGCAGTGTCTGCACACCTGCTGGTAGGTGCGGTTATGGCCACCCACATCGTTCACTCTCCTGCGTAGATCCTGCCACAGGTCATCCCGCTGCTGGGCATGCTGTGGCACATGGCTGAACAACAAGTCATAGTTGTCATGGAGCTGTGGGATGAGGACATCCTCCTCCTGGCGGCTGTATGCTGGGGGGCGTGTACGGGGCATTATCTGTAAGACATAATGATGGTGACAGGTCACAGTTTCAGAGATGTACAGAGATACTGCTGCACATACATTTCTATGACATCTACTACATCTGCACAGTTATCTTTGCAAAGCATCATGACACTGACACGACTGACGTGTTTGTGTCACACACATCTCACACCCATTATGCATTGGATATCATCACCATATATGTGTGTCACCTCATTACAGTGTTCATACTCTATGTAAATGCTGTCTTGCTGTGGGCATGTCTATTTGCCTGCACTTGTGTTCTTACCTATCTGCACATGCCTGGATGTGTCCACGGTAATGCTGTTGACCTGGATGCTGTGTATATGTCACATATCAACACAGACACAGCTGTAATGGACTTGAGCAGTGACAATGCACACATACGCATGGACACCTGTACATGCATGTGTTTTGCCATATACATCTACACAGCACTGTACAACTGTTCAACATCCTGCCATGGATCACCTGTATTGCACATGTGATAGACATGGGACAATGGCTAGTCAGACGACATTTGCAGGGATGGTTATCAACCATAGCATGTGTGGGCACGGTTTCCAAGCTGTAACAGACAGCTATTATGCCACCGCAAGGTGCATCAGTGCCACATTACTGATCCAGTCAGTTGATAGTACATCTACCATGCGGCCATCACACCATGTATGACTGGGATGACATGTGCAGCTTTGATGGACAGGGTTGCATGGTATGGCGGGAGTATGTCACATATATGGCACAGGGATCTGTCCAGCCTGTGGTGATCCTAGTATTAGGACAGTGGCTGTCCATGACATATGTCTTATAGATCAGGATATGGACATGTAGCATGTCCATCATCATGGTGTAGCAAATGTCTTTCTGCAAGGTAGACAGCATGCTGCATAGTGGAGGTGAGGATTGTGAAGGCTGGTATCGCACATCCATGCATAGCCATTACCCCTTAAAGGTGGTATGTGATCCAATATTGGTCACCACAGTGCTGTTTATGCCTGTCCAGTGATCTCCGTGCTCATGGATGGCACCCTGACATGACATGGGTACCTCATATGACTACCTAAGGGGCCTGGAGACGTCACCAAGTCGGGGGGTGCACTGCACAGCACCATCCCTTACACAGTGTCCATAATGTTGACCACAGCCTAGGTAGTAGTTTATGGGTACAGGGATGTTCACCTAGTGGTGACAATGCTGGCATCATCCATCAGACTGCACACATATGTCACACACCTCACCCACACAGCCCATTCTGTATGTTGTTCACAACACTGACACAGCTATACTGATAGGTCATGGCCATTCACAGCCTTACATACACAGATGCCTAACATTTGTCTGTGTGGTATGGGCTACAATGAGGGTGGGGTACAACACATTAACCCTGTTCTACTGTAGTTGGCACTGGTATGATGTGCACATGTCACTCTTGCACCTTTTGTAGTTGTGAGTCTGTCAACAGGCCACTGGTGGAACACTCCTGTGACATATAAAGGTATTTGTAATCAACATCCGTGCTGTGTTGTACATCTGTACTGCTAACATCTACAGTGATAATGGTTCATGGACATGCACACCATACTCAGCAGGGTTATAGTGCGGTGCCACCCAAAATGACTGTCATCACCACTTGTGGGTTGATATTATCCAACACCCTATCTGTATTGTATGGTCATGCTAGGCACTTGTTCAGAACTTGTGAGCATGTCATGAGCTACTGATTACTATAGCACCCCATTCCACACCATTTCCCACAGGTACACTGGCTGTCCTACACTTCCCAGCTTGCTTATGGTACAACAGCTGTTGTACACATGTAACACACATATCCTGTGGGACATGGTTGTATATACAGGCATGTCCAACTGTCACGTACCAGTGCTATTGCCTGTCTATATGAGGGATATGTCGTATATGTGGCAATAGAGCAATTGTCTCATGTACACATTCAATGCTCACCTCCCAACATATGACACTACAGCCTGTGGGGGATGCACTTCTGCAGCCGTGCTGGGGGCATAGCTCTCAAGTGTACCTCATTACGAGGAACGTACCTCATTTGGGGTCTTAAAAAGTGCATGTTCCTCAAGGTTCCACATTGGAAGGGTCTGTCACACATTCATTGTTGGAAATTGTTTACCTGCTAGCCATGGCTAAATAGATGGGAATCATATTAATTCATTAGAATATCCTTTTTATACGTAAAACCAGCCTATTTTAGCCATCATATGCCCTTCCTAGTTGAAGCTGTTAGTAAGCCAGTTGTAAGTGTTCCACGTTTTGCCCATTTGTCACACATTATGAGGGCTAATGTTCCTCATTTTGGGGACAGGAGGTTGACAGCTATGGCTGGGAGTAATGCTGTCACCAACCCTGACTGCACCTGACAGTCATTTGGGGATGTGTAACATTCGCAACACACCCCACCCATCACATAGTCTCACATGATCTACACCACTGGCCACACCTATGAGGACAACTTGTGCAGTACGTCTCCATACTCAGTGTAGGCACCAGAGGTAGCCCCCATCATGGCAGACAACTTCACCAACGTATAGCCCACAGACTCATGTGTGCCCATCACATACAGCCAATGGGAGTTATAACATTCACAACACACCAGTCATAGGTGACTCTGCAGGGAGTCACACTGCAGTTCCACACAGCAGGCTACACAAGGCGATAGTCGCTTACATTTTGCTGTCGGGTAACTGCTTCTGCAACATAACCTATGCACCTATGCCACACCTCACCAGGTACGATGTGACTATCATTATCCATGTTAGTGTGACTGCCCTGTGATGCCACTTCACAGACTACGTGTGCAGGGACATGCAATAGCTCACCAGTCTTATAGCCCTGAGGGTGTGGGCCACGCCCTGGGGAGCATTTTGCATTCGTCCGGACACGATACCACTGTACAACGACCGACTGTGTCACTTCAACAGTTGCCTATGCTCCTATTGTCATTCCACAGGCATCTGGTATCTGTCCGCTTTGACTGACCTGGTAAAACACAATGCTGTGGCACAGATGACTTGCACCTGTCAGCCCTGGGAGTACAGCTCACATGTAAGGCTCTTGCTGCTTCTAGACTGCCTGTCTTGCACAGTTTCCAATAACTGTCACTGGCAGAACGGGAACTGGCAAGCACGACATGGGGTCATGTGACACAATGCTTGCATCTTCCTCTGTGATGCACGCAGGCAAGGCACACCTTATAATGCACCACTCAAACATCTCTGCTGTGACTGGGACCTGCCTCTAGGCTCTGCAGAGCTCACCTGCAATGACAGGTTATAGACAGACCATACCTTTCAGGCACATACCTGGACCGGCACACCCACAGCTGAGGGGTTCCCATATCCCACTATGTTGTGCACACATCCTGGCTAGTTACTTAGCACAATGCATCAGAGGTGCTCCACATGCAACTAACTGTGTCCGGGACCGCTATACACATTGTAACAAGCTACAGAGTCAACATCATACCCCACGGTTAACATACCTTATTTGTTGGTATATTGGACAGTGGGCCTCAGACAGCTACTACTGATGTGTGACCAACACTACCCCACACTTAACTGGGATAGCCACTCATGTACCGACACATCCATGAGTCACAACCTCCGCTCTGCTGGATCAACCCATACACACCACCTCCAAGACCTACATTAACCTTGACATGAACACTACCACCATGTGACTGGTGTTACACACCTGGGGTTATCCCTCATTGGTGGATTCGAACATATGCTACTCAACCTTGTTAGCCACATCCCAGCACCACACCCATCACAGCATACACAGTACATGAGTACTACAACACCTACTACAGATGTCTGCTGACAGCGGTTGTTAACGTCATGACGCCCGTGCAGATAGACAATGCACATACATATGCTGACACATACCCCAGTGCACTTCATTAGCATGTACACAACTGCATGGATCATGCTATTCCACACAGAGCCATGATGGTACACACCAGATAACAGACGCCACTCTGGTGGTCATGTTCCATGGACATATGATGTACAACAACAGGTGTACGCTGTAGCACAGTGGTGTACATTCCCAAGGGTGGGGTGGCTCACTGGTCAGCCGTGGTAGGGCCACAGGGTCCCTCATCACATACTCCAAGACTAGCTATGTAAACATGACTGCGACACATTCTGGGGTGTACCACCAGGCATTATGGTGGTATGTCAGTAGTTGATGGCAACACCCACATCTGCTGTCACATACAACAGTCACTCAGGAACATTACAGACCCAGGTGATGTTGGCAACATGCTGGGGGATGGATTCAATGCTAACATTACACCCTCTCACTCACTACAGGGCCACAATCCATACAGGAACATTGTGGTGTCCCTGTGGTCACACCTACACAGTACTGACCTGCACTCTAAATGTCCTGTGACACTGGCCCCATGTCACCTTCCAACGTCCCAGACTGTGATGTCCACCAACCTCTGACTGACATGTCTCCCCACTAGGCCACCATATTCAGTAATAGCCTTGTTTCAGACATTGTAGCCCCTGAATGGCACACAGCAGCATTTATCACACTACACACAGGTGGCACCACAATGCACGAGTGGGACTATAGTCCTACACACCTGTCTGGACTGTTCTGCATGGCTATGGGGCACATCATCAAGGACGTCATTCACAGAGACATTGTTGGGCTCCCGTCCTTTGCTGCCACCCGGGTTGGGCTTGTTAGGGCCAGAGCATGGCCCCTACACATGGTGGACTCCTTTTATACAGTTACCAGGGCAGTTGCTGATGGTACGGGAGTCCACACATCCTAAATTGTCCTCTCATTGCCTTTCAGCACCATTCTCCATTCTGGTATTGACAACATACACATCCACCTGCACATCGTACCCTATATCTCAGGATGTTATGCAATGTGGCTCATGGACAGGACACACACAGTGAGGCCAGCATACCATAGTATCTACTACATGTCAGGTACATTTGGCATACCACAGTCCTCAGTCGTAGGGCCCCTCATGTTCAGTATATGCTTCCCTGCAGTACAGGCTAGCACAGGGGACTTTCCCTGCCTAGCTTTCAAACCCCTGCATACAAAGCACCATGATTGCTCCACCAGCTGATACTGACTCCATCCATACGGGTGTCGCTGTGACAGATACATGATATGACTATCATGGCATCAAGCTGCATGACACAAGGTGCATGAACATCACCTTTGCATTACACCATTCACCCACTGACTATCACATGGGTGGTAGTCTCCTACATACATATCACATTGTACATGTTTGCAGTACACAAATATGTCGCACCCACTCCTGTGGTTACTGTATTGCCACTGTGGCGTGGATATCCTTCTACGTGGCCACACCTATCTGTACTGGGTGTGTAGCTGGTGCTTAGGCACCCATTGTACCTCTGAACTCAAGACATCTACACACATTCAAGGGTACACCACCCCATTTAGGGTGTACCTTACACAACAGCTACAGCTTTACATACCACAACATTAACACACCATGACGTTTACTGAGCTCCGACAGTTTAAGTATGCGGCTGCACTACGGACACCACATCTGTACACATTTGCATACTACATACTCAGGGGTGACCTCTGCTGATCAGACAGGGCCCATGTCCACAACATTATTAATGGATATACTCCTATAAGCAGAAGCCACTGTGAGCAACATGCTCATGGATATGTGCACACACGCCACAATGAGTGGGATGTGCTTGAGGGTTACATTCCCAAACCAGACACTCGCCATGCTTTGGAACATAAGTTCTATGTACATCACGCAGGGACACTCAGTAGCACTGTTCATGTGATACCTCCCTTGGTGGTTGGGAGACACATGTAGGCCTGTGATCACTGCAGTGGCTGTACTGTGCAGGGGTGCAGGTGACACATGGCTCTGCTGTTCACAGGACACTATCCTAGAGAGGTGCTACTAGTGTGAACACTGTAGTTGTGCTTACACATGGACTTGCCAGACTGCATAGTACCCCACTATGCACCTGTGAAGCTATTACATGTCCTTTGTGCATGGTTAGCTATCATGCTATTACAATGTCCCATGCCTACAAGCCATATGTATCCTGTTATTGTACATGCCAATAGACGATACCTGTGGTATGCATGATATGCCTGTTATGCTGTGTAGAATATCTGTCATATCTACCTACAATACTATACATTACACGTATGTCACATAGTATCCCATAATGCAAAGCATACTTGCACAGTGGGACCACCTTAGATATGTCATTAACGTTATATGCCCATACACATGCGTGCTGTGACAGTATATCAACATATACTATCCCCTGCTATGGCACGTCCTTGTTGGACATACCCTACCACTGACGGTGGGTTGTATGGAATTGTTCTGTTTAATGTCCTCATGTAGCATCCCTTGTGGTGTCTGTGCTGTGTACCTTGTGTCCCACTGCTGGACGCACAGTTTCTACAAGTGTTAGTATGCTCAGCAAGACATCACTACATAAATACCTTTCCCCACTTTATGCATTGCGGACACGTTTAATTAATGCAAACCAGGCTATACATACAGTAAAACTAATTAATACAGATCATGCTATACATAACCTTACATATCGGGTGTTCTACATACCTTGTTATCGTTACAGCGTTTCATTTCTATCTGTCTCACAGTGTTTCAACTGGTACGGTTGGAATGTCTGGCAAGTCATCCTTATATACGTCAATACCTGTAACATGTGGATTCATCCCGCCAATTGGTGTTCCTGAGAGACTAATTACTTGCATATCAGCTGTGCAGCTACTCCATTCGCCAATTACGCGGCAACAGTGGGGTATAATTGAATCCTCCACTTGGGCGTTGCCTATTTGCCCTACCTTCGGGGAGATGGTCTGTATTGTGTTTTGTTATGTGTAATTGCAACTGCTATGCATGGAGACAAGTATACCTTGGATTCATGTCCCCCGTGGATTGTGTGTGACAGGTAGAGTATTTGGTTCAACATGTGGGTGTACCTGTCATCCCAACGTCTGATAACAGAGTATTGCAAACAAAACCTGTAACATGGCTGTTTGTTCCATTATATAACGCCTGCAATTTTGCATGACGCCTTTAATTGTGTCTCTCACACGGTATGTTGAGGGGTCTGCAGATGTAATTGACTGACTGGATGTTTGTGCTGCTATTACAGTCTGTATTGCTTTAGTTTCTAGTGTGGGGGATGTCAGTGGGTGTACGTAGCATTTACAGGTTTGTGGGCCTTGCATTTCTACATAATCCGTATATATGTGTGTGGGCTCCGTCCCTAATTAGAGAGCTAACAGTTAGTAGACTTATGTTACGGGATTGTACGTTGGACCATTGTAATTGGTTTCTATATTGTCTGCAGGTGAGCTTGCTACTTGTATACCTCCGGAATTGCAGCGATATATCAAGGGATATGTGTAAGTGACAGCTATCCCTTGTATTTCTGTCCCAGATATTTGCAGTCATTGCGGTTGTGTTGGTAGAAGAGCCTGTTTGCCATGGGTTGCCACCTTTTCATATGGTCATTGTTGGACACTTGCGGGACACACAGCGGTGTTTACAGGCCAACACGTAGCCATGGTCAGTACACAGGTTAGCACATACTTTTATCCTCAATACATACCTATTGTTGTGGGACTTTGGCTACTTATCATATTGCATGTAACATTTACGTTTCTTACATACAGGCATAACTATTAAATACGACTATTACATTATATATGGGACATATTAATGTCCTACCATCTTGGACATTTGCCCTTTGTACTGTTTTATGTCAGGACACACCTGCCCAGGGTGGGGCTGTCCCTCCTACTGTGGGACAGGTAGTAACCATATGCCTACGGCTAGCTATACCAACACCTACCGTACTGATCTGCCTCTGACTTGGCACTAACAAACACATGTTGCGGACACACACACACATTACAGTCACACGGAGATGCACACAGCACCCTCAATGCACACTTACACAGACTACGGCACTCACAAACACAGTTGAACACAGTACCTACGTGGACCGCAACACTGACAGCAGTGACTAAATGTCCCTTCATATCATCATACTATTACTCGCGGCTGTACTGTTCCAGTACTGTGTTCTATCGGTCTTTCAGCCTCGTGGTTACGCATGTCGGTATGTTACACATTCCATAGTTGGCAGTATCCTATTTATTTGTACCTCCAAGGTGTTATGAATGTCATTGAACTATCTATTATATTTGCAGATATCGCTGAATCCATCTATATCAACATATATCACTCTATTGCCCTTTCTATCTGTATTATATATATGCATATGTGTACAAATATATATATATCTATATATATATATATATATATATATATATATATATATCTGGCGGGGAACATGACAGGCACACAGCACCACCATATGCTGTAAGGCTCATGTACTGTTCAGGTGTTGGCATTCCGTGTTCCACTAGCTGTTGTGTTTACAATGTTTGAGGGCTGCCTATGTAGGAGTCACACATTGAGCCACCTATACATTACAATTTACAGGTGGTCATGTTTGTGTGCCATCCATTTTACTGTGTGTGCAGGTGGAGAGGTGTCAGTCCGTAGGGGCCTACACTGTCAGAGTATGTGCTATACGTTCCCTCTTTGCCAAGGCGTAGGCATATTGGGCACGCCTCCATCTGCCTACTGGGGCTGGCACAATATGTTCATGGTCTGAATCCCTCTGTGCCTGTAATGGCCTTGGCAATTGCGGTGGGCTATGAGGGCCTTCACCATTTTGTCCCTGCTGCAGCTGCTTCCACAGGATCATATTATGTAGCATGGCACATACTATGATGATGTGGGCACACGTGCCTGGAGAGTACTGCAAGGCTCCACCAGATGTATCCAAGCACTGGAACCGTGATTTCAGCATCCCGAACACACGCTCTATGATGATTCTGGTTTGTGCGTGTGCCTCATTATGGCATTCTTGCATGGGTGTGTGTGCATTTCTGATGGGAGTCATCATACATGGCTCCAGTGCATAGCCAGCATCCCCCACAAGATGGCCATGTGGGATGTCCCCCCTGACAAATACCTGATACAGCTGTGAGGCATGCCAGATATGGGAGTCATGGTAGCTTCCAGGGCTGCCAGCACACACATCCATGATAATGCCCTGGGCATTGCACACGACCTGGCAGTTGATGGAGTGGAATCCCTTGTGGTTTATGTAGTGCCTACCATGCTCACCGGGTGGTGACTTGATTTGTATGTGCATGCAGTCTATCGCACCCAGTACCTCTGGGTAGTGTGCCACATGGTGGAAGTGGCACATATTGCTGGCCAACTCCTCCTGAGTTCGGGGGAAGTATATCTGCTCATTGGCATGTGGTAACATGGCATCCAGGAACTGGTGTAGTACCCTGGATGCTGATGCCTGTGAGATACCCATTATATCTCCAGTTGGCCTTTGAAAGGTACCTGTGGCCAGTATTCACAGGCTTACACATACCTTCGTGTCCACTGGGATGGGTTCCCCTCTGTTGTTTCTGGTTCTTAGGCGTGGCCGGCACAGCTCCACTATTTGCTGTAAGATGTCCCTGTCCACCCTGTAATGCTCTACTATCTCCAGGTCATGTAGCCCCTGGTAGGTTACCCTTGGTCTGAACACTCTCCTTCTCCTCCGAGGCCTGCGGTGGTTGTCGGCATCATCCTCCACAACACCATCAGTCTCTAACACATGCTGATGAATCACAGCTATGGCAGCTCCCAACATGTACATTTTAAAAGTTCCCCATGTGTTTACACCTATGGTGCAGTGTTTGGGAATACACAGGTGTGTGTAGGGTGCTTTCACACTTTATACTATTGTGCTGTGAACACCGATGATGTCATAGGGTGTGTATGTACGATCGTAGCTACAGGGTATCTTATGTGTTTTACTGCCGGAACTACTATTGTGGTGCCTTTGGTGTTAAATTACATTTGGCTGCCGTGGATTACCTCTTGACCTTCCCTTTACATTTCTGCACGTTGCACCTACCATTTTCTGGCGTGCATCCTGCAGCCTACTTTCATTTGTACTTTCCTGGACCTGGCGTATCTTGCGTTATGTGTGCTACTGCCGGTCTGCTGTCTGTTTGCTTTGCTCTGCTGTGTCAGGTCTCCTATCTTTGCAATCCAATACCTCCCCTCCTTTCTTTGCATTCCAATGCCTCCCCTATCCTGTTTTGCAGGTTTCTGCAAGCAGACTTGTCAGCTGCCATCGATTGGCCATCGTGGGTTGATTGGTGTTGATTGCTCATTAGTACTCCAGTTATACTACTTCAGCATTTCCTTCTTTTCTTCCCCTGACCTTCCTGTTTGTGCTATTGTTCGCGGCGCGTGCGTCCGATTACTGGGTTTCGAGCACGTTTTCATCCCCATACACATGCGCTTTTGGGCACTACGTGTGCTCTCAGCTAAACGATTCTATACCTTCCTCCCCACCCCTGTCCTGCAGCTTTGCTTAGCAATGGACAGGCCAGATTTGCATTGCTCCAATGTGCTTACTGCTACGGTGGCACACCCCTCTGCTGATGTCATGTATCTCCTCTGAGCCACTCTTCGGTGTTATACTGCTGCGCCGTATGGTACAACCTTCATCCGGCAGCACATTTGCGATTCAGTATTATCTGTCTCATTTGCATGGCATTGACTACTAATTCATAGTTACCGCGCCGAACACTATCGCAGGCCCTTAGCAATCCTTGCACCTTGGTTGTGGTGTTCCATGCCTACCATTGTGTATTATGCTGTAAACCTGATTTCCATTATGTTGGGATTTTATGACATTTTTATATTATTTCTTTATGTTACAGCTTCCGCATACATGCCCTGCGGTTGTGCTATGCGTTACTGTGGACATGACATTAAATGTTGTTATTTACATGTTGTGCATCTTTTGTTATGCCAATGGCTGTGTATTTCGCCATTGGCATATGTTAACGTTGTGATACCTGGGTCTGGCCCGCTTCCATAGCTCCGATGTTCTGTTTGGGAAAATGTAAACCGTGTTTTTTGGTTTACATTTCCGTGGGCTTACGCTACGCCTGCACCACTTCATGAATCACTATATGCCTTCATTTGCATGGTGCGACACTGCACATGGGGTGATTAGTATACCTAAGCCGGGGGCTGCGCAGTTCTGGCGTACGCCGGTAGTGCACGTGGAATTGGATCGTACCTGAATCGCTCAATGGCCATATTTGGCATTATACCGCCTACGCTATGCCTGCGCCTGGCGCAAGCTTCATGAATCCCGGGGCAGGTCTAATATACACTATATTTTGTTACATTAACCTAGATAAAGTAAAACAAATATCTCATGACCTAACCTAATCCAGTGCTTATATACTGCTCGTAAATGCCTAATATGCAATATATACAATCAACAATATTTCTTGTTTAAATTGTATTCCAATGTACTTACTTACAACTGCCGTTTTGATTTTTGTTGAATAACTTGTTATTAATATGTCCTTCTTTATTTGTTTTCTTAATTTGTTTTTGTATCAACTGGGGCTTTTCCCCATGTACCTTCACTGAAAGTGAGCACTAGTCAGACTACCCCAGTAAACAAATGACAAATAAATAAAATAAATAAATAAATAAACATATGATCAGGAACAACAATTGCTTCAGACTGCAAAATAATCTAGTAGGGAAAGGAACATTGTTTTCCTAAAGAAATTACTGTTACTTCATGTCAAGTTTTACCATCGTTGATGTGTAGTGATCACGGGGTTATAAAGGTTAATTTGATGCTAGATGATTCTTCCAAACAAAAATAAAATAAAAAAACGATGCACAGAAGATGAATAACAGATTATATGGAAGCAAAACAGTCAGTATATAAAACTAATTGGAGTGATGCATTCAGTGGAAAAAAAGCAGGAGGAATGTAGAAAGTTTTGAAAGGGAAACTGGATGCAAAAAGTAAAAAAAAAAATGTTTAACATCAGAATCTAGGCACAGAACTTCAGAAGAATATAGTTCCATAAGAACAAGATACTTGATTAAGTGAGAGACAAACAATATAAGAAATGGAAAACAGGTCAAACATCAACTTTGAAAATTGAAATAATCAAGCTGAACAGACAAAGTAAACATAGTGTGAGACAAAATCAAGAAAATTTTGAAGAAAATGTATATAAAGATATTGTACATAATCAGGGGTGTAGCTAGGATTTTCAAATTTGTACTCACAGCTCTCAAACTGCTACCCCCCTCCCCAGCCAAGCTACAGCCATTCTCGTAATTCACGGTTCGCCCTTTTAGTATCGATGAAGAGGCATTCGCTGTAATGCCTCTTCAGTAATATAATATAAATTCACTCAAACTCGGTTCCTTGAATTGAAAATGAACCTGAAAGTCAGTTCTTTGAAAAATACAGGTTTTGAGCTTGAGTAAATTACTAGCCACCTGCTACCCCTAACTAGGGTGTTTCATTCACACACATACCCCACCTACCTCTTAGTGCAAGAAATATGGACAAAGCCTAAAATAAACAGGGACAGATATTAAATAATGCTCTCGTGAACTTAGAAAGTTGCTAGAATAACAGGATTTGTGCTAGTATGAGTTTTTCCTAAAGGACATGAAGTCTAAAACTCAAATGTGTCATTATTTAGCAACTTTAGCCTTCAATGATTTTCTAGAAAATCACAAAATTTATGAGGAACAGACAAAAAATATGGGGCAAAAATCTGGACATTCAGCAAAATTCAGACAGTTGAGAGGTATGCTACCTACCACACACACACACACACACACACACACACACACACACACACACACACACACACACACATACCTCTCAACCTTTTAGAGCAACAAATCCATAAATAAACTGAGTCAAAGGCCCAAAAATAAAGACTTTTTTTTTTTTTTTAAATATTGCCCTTATAAATTTAGAAAGATAATAGAATAGTAGGTCTTGCATTAGTACAAATTTTCTGAAAGGTATGAAATCTGAAACACAAATGTCTGCCATTATTTTCTAACTTCAGTTTTTAATGATTTGCCACTAATTTGCCAGAAAACCGCAATTTTATGAAAAACGGACCAAAAATGTAATGCAAAAATATAAAATTGCCAGACAATACAGCTGGGAACCTGTCAAAGAAGGGACACCATTTTAATATGAGCACTGTTAACTTGAGCAGCTGACAAAATTAGAGAATCTACATGCATTTCTGAAATAAAAGTAATGTATAACTCTGATCATTAGTTATTTATAATTGTAAATCCTCCACGTTTTCTTCCAAAATTGCTATTTTTGTGGAGGGATTATTAGGGGAGAGCAACATTTTGAGACAAAATTGGGAACAGTTGAGAGGTTTGGATATTCCTAATTCTATAAAGCGATTTATTTGCACGTACCTCAGTCTCAACCTCTTCATGCAGGAAATCTGGACAAGGCCAAATATATTGGGGGAACATGCAAACAATACTAAATATTGATCTTGTATAAACTTAAGACAGTTGATAGAATAACAGGTCTTGCTTTAGAATGCATTTTTCTGAAGGTTATGACGTCTGAAACTTAATGCCTGTCATTATTTAGTGACTTCATTCCTAAATAATTTACTAGAAAAGTTTTATTTTGCATTTTACAGCATGGACACCAATAAATGTCTGCTAAACAAAGCAATGCAGTCTCACAATGAAACTAGACTTAGCATTAAAACTTCTCTGCCCTTGAAACTCACATTCATTGAAACAGCATTGAAACCCACATTCAAAGAAAACACATTTTGCCAGTGGCAGATAAAGATTAACTTTGTGTTGTTTTCAAATCATAGGCCCCTTGCACATGGAACATACGTGCTCTTTGATACACCTTCCTGATTGCATTAAATTATATTCCTTGTACAATACAGTATAGTTGTTAGAGAGCATTTTAAATTTATTAGTTTGAACACTTTTCCAGTAAACAATGAAACAAAATGCATGCACCAATAATGACAAAACAGCCTAGTTCAGAACATTTCCATCATAAAAGTCTACTCAAACTTCTACAGTCCACCAGTATCAGTAAATATGCACAATCTCTGAACTAGTAAAAGCCATCTACACAATTCCACATTAAAGAAATCTGCAACTAATGAAGCGGTTGCTGCTAGCAAACAACTTTATATTTCATTGTTTCATCTACAAATAAAGTGCCTGTTGCCCTTGAGGAATAAATTGCCTATGTTGCATTAAAAAAAGTGATACGCGTAATATTGCAATAGGGAATGGATGGCAAACTGATAACAGGTTCATAGTTACTACTAGATATCTTCGCCAAAAAGGAGTACAGCATCCACCCCCCTTTACAACACAGTACAGTATCAGCAATGCAACTACCTACTGTGGGAGAAGAACCCACAGCCTTCTGTATCAAAAGTAAGTGCACTACCTGTTGTGCTATTAAGAATATATGCAGGGTCAGCATAAGCAGCACTAAACTTTAGCTCCCCTGCAGCTCTCAGCTCCTTGTAAAATGTACTCGACACTCAGCTGTATCTCTGAACTTTGCAGCACAATAAATCTGGAAAAAGTCAACATTTATTGGGGGGGGGACAAAAGCCCAAAAACCAGGGACACATTTTAAACATTGCTTGTATAATTTTGTAAAGTTGCGAGAATAAAATGCTTTGTTACCACCATGCATGTCTTGAACCCAGAACCATATGCACTACAGTCTAAATCAGCAGTTAGCAAAACAGGAAGACTGAAACTTAATGGCTATTAGATAGCTCTCAACCTCTTAGCACAAAATCCTGGACAAACAACAAAAATAATAATGAGGGAATACAACTTCATTTCTCACTTCTCACCACAACTGGGGAATACAACTTCAGTTCTCACCATAGCTCACAACTGTTAGAAATAAATGAAGCCTATATCACAGCAGTCTATACACTAAATATACTGTTCACTGCCTGAAAAAAATACTAGAGCAAAATGTTAAATTTTCCGGCTGAACTCTAACAAATTCAAAAACATACACACACATACATACACATACACATACATTCACACACACCCTTTCTGAACATAACATTATTTCAGCTTACTCACCAACCCTCTGTTCGAGCATTGCTGTGAGACCTTCTAAATAAAATCCTTGCCGAAAATAACATCCTTGCTGAAAATGAAGCGAGACCTAAATAACATAAAGCGTTATCGGAAATGAAGCCTTGTAACCAAAAGTAAATCTGGCTGGTTTGTTCCCGCTCACAAAAGCATTAGAACCAGCCGGAAATACGTGCGTGGCGAGCTCCATTCTGACTGGCTGGTAGCCCTGATCAGCTGACGTCATAGCGCAGCTAAAGCGTGAAAAAAAAAAAAAAAACAAGTGAAAAAATAAAAAGCTACCCCCCCTTCTAAATAAGTTGTACTGAAATCAGTACAGTGTGTATGCCTCCCGATGTCCCTGTACATAATAGGAAACCATTTTAATACATAAGATGTGGTAAGGGTAAATACATACAAATTGATAAACTGTGTGCAGATTCTAAAATGTATTCTCAAACACAACAGATTATAGATATATTTACAAAATCTTATGCAAAGCAGTTTGGCTCCACAAAGGGTGTGATAAATTGTCCTAGTTACATCCAGGTAATCTCAAATACTAAATCAAATTAGATTATATTAAAAAGAACTATGTAAACTGGATCCAAACAAAGCATAGAGAAGAGATGTATTAGTAATGATGACCTGAGAATACTTCAAAATGAAGTTATAGTACCATTAGAGCTATTATTTAAAAGGTAATGTAACTATGGAAAAATTCCTCAAGCTTGGATACATGCACTTGTTAAACCTATGTTTAAGGGAAAAGGGAGTAGGGCAAACCCAGAATCATATAGACCCATAGGTTTACTTTAATGTTGTGAAAAAATAACGGAGAAGGTAATATTGGATAAATTATTGTCAGAGATGGGAAGTTTGGGAATTTAAATTATATAACATCATGCATATATTGTAAATGGGTCTATTACCATCAGTAACATGATATTCTATAATAATATAATCATGGCTATGAATGAAAAACTGTGTTGTGATGTAATGTATGTTGATTTAACTTCAGCACTTGATAGGGTCATTCACAAAATACTGATCGATAAATTAGAACAACTAGGTATTCATGTAATCTTGTTAAGATAGATAACTGCATTGTTTACAAATAAGACATAGTAAATAACATGTGGCAACTGAACCGGTGAAATTCGAGGTTACAGTCAGGGTGTCCCACAGGGCTCTATCCTAGGCATATCCTTGTTTAGATTGTATCCTTCTGAGCTATCTTTTACATTAGAGGTGTTCTACAGTCTGTATGCTGCTGACTTAAAAATAAGTGAACTGATTACATGTGCTACAGATAGGGCATGCCTTCAAAAGAACTTGACTAAACTGACCATTTGGGCACATGAGAATAATAAGCTGATAAGCAAATCAAAACCTAAGCATATGAGATTTGGGAGACATAAATTGAAAGGTGAATATTTAATACAGCACTCAGTAATTGAAACTGTAGATCCGTTTAAAGACCTGAGTATATGGGTAGATCCAGCTTTGAATTTTTCTAATCACATCAACCAACTGGCTAAAGATAGTTATAGGACTATAGGATGTATAAAAAATTTATAAAGATAAGAAATCCGAAATGCTGAAGTTATTACTTGTTAAGTTACATTATACCCAAACTTGAGTATGGAATAACAGTATGGAAACCGTAAAAGAAAACAAGCATGAGTAAACTGGAAAGAGTACAGTGGAAATATACCAAGGGCATCCATGGATGTGAACATTTAAGTTATTATGAAATACTAAAATATCTGAATTTGTACATTGTCTCATATAGATATTTAAAGGGATACCTTATTCAGGTATATAGGGCATTTAGAGACAACTACCTTTGGGAATGTTTGAGGTTATCAAAAAAATAGTACAGAATCATCAGGCAACATATGTAGAAGATTCTATAGGAATGAAAAGTATACTAACTGTTCTCTGATGCATGGAATAGACAACAGATTACCTTAAAGCAAGCAACAGTTTAGTTATATTTAAGAACAGCTTTGACACTTATTACAGTTTATTGGTGGACTAGAAGAGCTTTATTGCCTGTGCTTGAAATATTTGTATACGTGTATATAATAACATATTATGGAAGCCCACATTAAGAGTGGAAGTGCTCATCATTAATATCTTTTATTCCATGGTTCTTTTATCCTAATTTTAAGGAATCTAGTCCTCACCCTGTGATTTAGTTTTGTGTGTGTGTGTCTGTGTGTGTGTGTGTGTGTGTGTGTGTGTGTGTGTGTGTGTGTGTGTGTGTGTGTGTGTGTGTGTGTGTGTGCACGCACGCACACACACACACACACATACACACACACACACACACACACACACACACACACACACACACACACACACACACACACACACACACTAAAAATAGCACCACCTAAATCAAACCCGTATAAATGTATTTTCTCTTTTAGAATTAAGAAAATAAAATAAAAAAATAAAACATTAGCCTCAGCTAGCCAACTGAAAAGCAGCATTAATGGAAATTGAGACAGATTCTGTCTATATAAACTAAAAATAATCAAATTAAAAACTACACTTACAAAACTAACAAATCCTGATAGAAGCTTTTGTAAACTGCTAAACTATACCTATTACATGCACTTTAACCAGTACTTCTCAGCAGTCTAAACTATGTAGAGCATGTTTGGGTTTGCATCATATTTTTGCCATGTCCCTCATAACATTTTTTATATTCTGGTAAGTTACTGAGCATTACAATTAGTCATTAATGCCAAACATTAGAGATTTATACTTATTGTTCAGAAAAAGCATGTTCTATTCACCGTTGAAATAAATAATGCTATTATTTCAAAATTGCTACTGATTTAGGCCTTTTCCCCATTATTTTTGGCTTTGTCTGAAACTCCAGCAAAGAAGTTGAGGGTTATGACTGTGACTACTAAACAAAAAACTTTATCTTAGAACTAGAGTTCAGTGTTATTCATGAGACACTTAGTTATATACAAACAATAAAAATTATCCAAAGCTCTGTTAAGTACAAAAACAGATAATTAATATAGCCAACTGAAATCAGTGGGAAACAGTACTTTAACATAAAACATAAATGCAATATCTGGCTGTCTGGCTTGTGTAATGCATGACATGTCTTGCACAGTATGATTATGAACTCGTTCATAATGAGTAACAAAATATGCTTCTTTAAAGCATTAGTGCAAGAGATTTCATGTGTCACATAGTAGATCCCCATTTATTCTCTATCCTAACCTTGAATCTTCATACTAGGTTGTGATAACAATGCACATCTAGTCAACAGAACAAATTATTTTAAACATCACAATTGTACTAGCATCATTATTACATTATCACAGCACTATGAGCATCATGGGGTTCTAAAACTCATTCAAATGTTTCTGGTTAAAGCAGCCATTCTCAGTGTACTCTCATTATTTGCTGTAGCGCTACTTAACATTTACTTTGTTTTAATTTGTTAACCAGGGTGGAGTTCTAATCCCACTGGACTTATTTCATTCTCAGCCTGGGGTGAACACGATACTTGACATTATTTGCAGAATGAATGACAAACTGCAATATATACATGTTCTCATTTACTGCTATACTACACCAAATACATGAACTCTGACTGCAAAAAAAAAAAAAAAAAAAAAAAAATAGAACTTGAGTTTAGAGCCATACTTGAGCAAATTAGCAAAAGCTCTTTTTAGTAAAAGTGCAGATAGTTAATATAGCCAAATGAAGTCAATGGGAAACTGTGCTGTAACATAAACAAATAAACTGAATATGTGTGTGTCTGGCTTATGTCATACATGAAACATTTTGCACGTATGATTAGGTACTCAGCTCATGAAGACTGGCAAAATGTGTTCCCTTAAGCAGACATACCTTGCAAGATATTTCATGTATCAGACAGTAGACACCCATCTATTCTGTATCGGCCATACTATTTTAACATTCAGCTGTTGAGTAAGTGCTCTTTTTATACATATCCCCTATTTTTCTGTAAATGGATAAGTGTAAAAAATCAGATTTTTACCTTTTGTACTTACTGTTTTTCTACAAATATGTTATGTTGCTAGATTCCCTCAAAAGAAAACAGATGAATGGATGATATGGGATCTAAGAGTTGTACTGATTTTTTATTGTACTGCAGGTACTGTAGCTTGTACATGTTTAGCTCATTCTTGCATTTGACACCCATGGGATACAATTTCCATGTATTACAAATAAAAATGATATCCAACCCACAAACTCCATATGCATGATACATATTGTATTAATACGGCCTGATTCCAAAGGACTAGCTCTCAGTGTAAGTGACCCCTTGCACTGAGAGTAGGCTGAGAGCAGGACTTATGGAATCTGGGCCCCTCTGCAATCCTGATTATAGATAGGCCTTACACCAACGTAAATCATTTAGACCGAGAACAAGTCTTTTTGAATCAGGGCAGACTTGCACTGAAAGCAAATGTTTTGGAATGTTCTGGGTTATCTTTCACCTTTCTTTTCTCAGATTACAGTTAAAGTCTTCTACCATCACTAATGACATATTTTCACACACAATTTTTTAATTTCTTCAAACAACTGTTTTCTGTTTGTCTTGTTAGTATATGCATAAATCATTGTTACTCTTATACAATTTTTTCTCATTTTCATATCACATATTACTACCCTTTCCTGGCACTAGTATTGCTGCTTACAGAATTTTTCTTTCTTCATTTTTATCTGAATTCCTATTCCAGAACAAGTCTCATTGCCTACCAACCAAACAATTTGACCCCCCCCATAATGCCCGTATTCTTTTCCTTATTTCTTCTTTGTCACCTCTGGTATCTAACAAGCAAAAACATCTATTTTATTTTATTTCCTCCATTCCACCACCACCAAACATCTTACATAATTTCTAATGCTATTCACGTTTAATGCTAAAATGTATATGTTATCCTTTTCTTTTTCTGTGTTTTATTTCTAGATCTTATTTTCCTTTCCTTTTCCTAAGTCTCTCGCCGGTTGATTTTTCACTATCTTGTTCTTCTTCTGTCTCTGTTTCTCCATTTTCTACCACTCCACTTTCTAAACTGCAAGTCTTTTCTCTTCCATTATTTTAATAACCTTGATTTGAACTATTTCTTCTCTAACCACCTATTCATTGTTCAACCTTTCTTCACTATCCCCTTCCTTGTACCACCTTCTCTTTTAACATCATCTGTAGTAATATTTTTACTGTTTGTCTTTCTTCTCAGCTTTCCTCTTCATCTAGTCTTTCCTTTTTTAACATGGAACAGTCAAACCAGAAGTATCCAAATTGTTTACATTTTTTTTACAAACAGGCTTACACTTTTAGATATATGTCCTCTCACCCCACATTGACCATACCTTGGTTTGTTACAGTCTTGTACTAAATGATTTTTCATCCCTGCTGAAATAACATGCTTTAGGTTGGCTCCAGTACCTAACAAATCTTCTCTTGTCATTCACAATTATTATTTAAATATGTTGAATTTCTCATCCTTAACATACATTGTTACCCACACTCCCCAACCAATCTATATAGTTCTTTCATCATATATTTTTTAACTTCAAATACTTCTTTCCTACTACACTGTCAACTTTCTGACACCACCACCACTAAATATCCTTCTGCCTTGTAGCTTCTTTTTCCTTCTTTATCCCTACTAACAGTGCCAACTATAACATACAGATCCCTTTATTTAATCATGCTACCCCACAGCATATCCTCGATTCTTCTCCTGCTACTGGGCGATCTCGCATCCTATCATGTCTCTGTCATAGCTATCAACATCTCTCCAACTCTGCCCCAAACCACCTATTCATGCTTCCTCCCTGTACTCTCCACACATCTCAACAAACCTATTTAATTATGCCCCTTATCTTTAGTCCAAATTTAGACTGATTAACTATATTTCAGCACAAACCAAAACAAAATTAAGTGGAAAAATGCTCTCCAGAAAACAAGTATCACTAATTCCTCAATATGCTAAAATCCTTCTAGGAGGAAACACTCACCCTAATCCTGGCTCCACCTATCACAATCAACTTCTAGACAATACTCTTCCACATACTGCTCTAACCCTAAAACAGTCAACCCCCAACTCCAGTAATCTAACTTGTGCTGCCGTAAACGCTAGAAGCATAAGAAATAAAATCGCTGAACTACACGTCTGGATTACCCAACATCAGCCTGATATTCTTGCTGTAACTGGTTTAGCTTAAATCAAGCATAAACAACTCCTAAATTACACCTCCTGGCAATAATATCATATGTAATGACCATATAAAGAGGAAAAGTGGTGATATTGCTTTAATATTTCCCAACAACTACCACATTTCTCCGTACAACAAACCAATACCAAAATTCAGTTCAACAGAGTTTCTTATTGCTTTCCTGATAGTAAGCAATTATAAACAGAAATGTATTACTCTTCTTTACATCCCTCCTGGTGACAATACACCTATACTGGAAGACAACCTACACTGGATATCCATAACAATCCCATAAAAAATACTACTAGGTGATGTGAATGTCAATTGGTCGGACATTAACTCTAACTCACCTGTACCTAGTGTGAAGTTATTTGGTTTCACACAGCTAATTAATACCACCACATAATATAGCAAGACATCAAATTCCCTATTAGACTGGATCCTAGTGTCAGACCCTCAAATTCCCTGTTAGACTGGATCCTAGTGTCTGACCCTAGCAAATACATCACCTCTGGTACAATGTCTGTTTCAGTGATCATCTTCCAATCTATACAACCTGACATCTCACACATCCACTTTAATGGCATATTTATAAACAAAATGCAGTCTTTCCAATTTTAACCCAGAAATGTTCATTAAAAAATCCTCCCCTTAGATGATGCTGTAAATGAATTAAATAAACTTATCTGAATATCCCAAATAGCCTTGCACCTCCTAGAAAGAAGATACTAAAAACAAATAACATAATTTGGCTATCCAAAAAGAGTAGAATGCTAATGCAGAATAGATAAAAATCATGGAAAGCATGGCAAAAATATAAAATAGTGCAATATCTTGAAAACCTCAGAATACTTCACAGACATACTAAAAAGCAAATTAATAAAGGCAAAAACCTATACTATCATAACTTTCAGAATAATAATAAACATTAAAAAATTCTGGACAACCATTAAAGAAATCTTGTATCCCAGCCATAAATTCAGTCTTTGCCCCTCTCCCAATAACTCATGACTTAAAACCACAGTACAATTCAACTCTTATTTTGTAGATAGTATAGCATCTCTAACCAAAGATTCCCCAACATCTAATCCTAATCCTGCCCAACAACCATGTATCACCAAATTCCCTTCCACCTTCAAACCTGTGCCCACATCCTATTTAAAACTACTTTTAAACAAGCTCAAACCGTGCTCTACCTCAGCTAATGAATTTTCAATGAGTACATTAAAATAGCAGCTGATAGCATTGCCTACATATCTTAATCCTTATAAATAGGTCAGTACAGAATCTCACAGTCCTTCTCCCTGGAGAAAACCAACCACACATTATCCCATTGCACAAAGGAAAAAAATCAACAGATATTACAAACTTTAGACCTATAGTAATTGTTTTCCCCCTTTCCAAAATAGTTGAAAATGTATTCAAAAACAATTGCTAAACTATCTCCTGCAGGAAGAACTCTGTCCTCCACACAACATGGCTTCTGTCCTTCCCCTAATACTAAAACTGAACTTCTAACCTCTATAGATACTATCAATAAAACTAGAGATAATGGCAAACTAGTCCTCTCCTTATTTCTAGACTTATCTAAAGCTTTGACACAGTTTGTCGCAGCAAACATCTACTTTAAATATCCTCATTAGATCTCTCTCAGTCCACGCTTCTATGGTCCAAAAGTTATCTGTCCAATAGGTATCAGTCAGTAAAATGATACTCCACATTCTCTTACCATACCTCCGAGTCACCAACAGTCTACAACAAGGCTCTATACTTGGACCCTCCTCATTAACATCTCAGCAGTCCCCAACACACAACCACACAATAGGCCTGTCTACTACAGTATACAGATGACTCCACACTCATTTGCACATCTGACAACATGGCACACCTCCAAATAATTATTCAGGAAACATTAACAGTAAATAAAATATGACTTTGTAACTCACTACTCATGCTCAACCCTAAAAAAAGTAAACTACTACTTTTTTCCTCAAATCCTTCCCCCAAGAAAAAAAAAACAAAATTTAAAGTCCTCCCTCTTGATAATACAATCATTGAAGTCAAGTCTCATAGCAAATTATTAGGAATGATAGAGGATGATAATCTTAACTTCACCTTGCATATACAAAATTGCATAAGAAAAACTCATCAAAAACTAGGGATGCTTTATAGAGCCAAAACCTTTTTCACCAACGCAACTAAAACTACACTTGCCACTATTTATCTCCTCACCACACTTCTTTATGGTACTGCCATCCTTACTAACCTTCAGGCCTCACAAAAATCAAAACTTGAACAATGCTATAACAAAGTTGCTAACCTTTCAGCAAATATTATTTTAGAACTCATCACTGTATAGCACTAAAAAGCCTAAACTGGTTAGAACTACCCCATCAACTAACATATACACAAGTTTTTACCACCTATAAAATTATCCAGAATCCATTTGCTTGTCGAGTACTAAATAACATTCAATACAACTATGTTCCCAGTTGGTCATTGCATTCCAGTGGCCAAAAACTCTGGTATGTCCACAAACTTATCAGATCTGCTGGGCATTGCCTGTACTGGTACCAGGTTGCTAAGGCCTAGGACTCGTTACCTCTATCGTTCAGGTCAGCACCCTCCCTCCCATCCTTCAAAACCATTCTGAAAGACTTCCTAGCCAAAAGCTGGCTCTGTTCTTGCTAAACACCAGAATAAACTGTATCCCTAAATGTGAACAAAACCCTGCTCATACCTTACATCTTCTTACTCTCCCGTATTCACTCACTTCTTTACTTCCATCTCTCCCCCTGGCTTTCTGTCTAAATATAACATAAGCCTGCTTTTCCCACACTTCATATTGCAGTTTCTGTTTGTATTATACTAATCTACCTTTAATTTCTCTATAAACTGGCTAAAACTTCTTTAACAGTTCAATTATTGTCATATAACTTGTATCTATTCATAACAAATGTTGAAACAATGACTGGAAAGAAAACAACTCAGAAGATGTCAGTCCTAAGAACCACTTTTATTCCAACAACTAATGAATTATGTTTTATTGGTTGAGGTATGTCATCTTGTTTGAATGTGTATGTTATTTGCTTGTGATGAAGTCTTGGCTACAAGCAGACAAAAGTTCTTAATCAGTTGTTGGAATAAAAGTGGTTCTTAGGACTGACACTTTCGGAGTTGATTTCTTTCCAGTCATTGTTTGGTTCTTAGTTTGTGGTGGATCATAACCAATGTTTTCATATTATGCCTAATTCGGTATCATTATTTAAACTGTAGTTTCTTTTGTATTATTTTTAAAGACTGTAAAATTATTCTTCTTACAATGTTTTATAATACTTTGGAGCTTATCTCCCCGAGCATCCACTGAAAATGAGCTCCTACCCATTTGGACTTTCCCAGTAATCAAATGTCAATAAATAAATAAATAAATAAATAAATAGTTAAATAAACTTAATGTACTTTAATACATAGTTAAAGAAACCTAGCCATCTTCAGGTACCAACAAATCCTCTCAGGGGCCCCCCTAGTCATTGGGGATCCACAAACACAACAAATTTTCTTATTTTGATATTTTGTAATGTCTGTCAAACCAACAAAAGTTAGTATATCAATACTTAATAAAGCAGGTTGGTAATAATAACTTATTTATATTACCTTTAAAATTCAAAGATACCTCTGATTATCGTAACAGTGTTTTGACAAGTAACAGGCTTCACAAATTCATTGAATGTTTTACTACTGACCTATAGTACCATTGATTTAGTTAAATCCTGTTGGTGGACATTCTCTCCACTAAAACTAACATGATAGCTAGCTTTAGGCACCTGCAATATCTGTGGCCTCTTTAATCATCCTTGACTGTAGGGGGGTGCCACAAAAGCTGCTGCTGGTTAGGGAAAAATCAGGAGAAAATATATTAATTTTCTGATTATGCTCTTTAACTGAAACAGGGTTGTTGTATGACTCTGTTAGGATAAAACTGATGATAAGTTAATGAACATAAGAAAAGTAAAGCATAGAGAACAGCAGCCCATAGTGACTTATCTCAATGCTTACAGTGGATTTTCAGAAAAGCTAATGCTTCCAAACTTTAGGGATGGATACTGGAAGAACACCAGAAAATGTAACTCTTAACTTCTTTACTCAAGAATTTTATGCAAAGCCAAAAATAATAGCAGAATAAAGGCTTAAAAACTAGGGAGCATATTTTAAATATTCTCTAATTTACTTAAAATATAAACAGAACAACACGTTTTACATCATCATGCATTTTTGGGCAATATGAAGTATGAAACTCTGATGTCTGAGCTTGTTGACTGTCTGGAAGACTCCCTGTTGAAATGGTGGTACTTGTAATGCTAAGTGCCAACACACTGAAAAAAAAGAACGTAAACTCAGGAGAAGAGTGAATCTTGAACATCACTCTTCTTTAAATTTCTTTTTTTTGCAGCAGCAGCAGGGCAAGCCCCCATGCACCTCCCATAATCCCCAAACGTATATATATATATATATATATATATATATATATATATATATATATATAAATTCCAAGATTGCCATACCTCAGAAAAAAGGGAAGGTTAAAAGACCACCTCATACTTGGTATATGTAAGTCCACTCTTTTTGAAATTCAGTCTCTGTGTTTCAGGACTCACTGTAAAGGGTCCTGACATTTCATACGGTTACTCTATCTGTAATCCTGAAGGATTTACCTGCAAATCAAACTTTTTATGAGGGAGAGAGCAAAGTTATAAGGCAAAATCAAGGGCAATCTTTGAAATCAGGGACAGTGACAGGTATATATATTACTCCTCAACAAGGTAGATAAAACTGGCTAAAATTTCTTTAACTATTAAATCATTGTTATATATCTTGTATCAGTTCTGAACCAATGTTTTCATTATTATGTCGACTTTGGTATAATTATTTGTTTTTTGTATTGTCTTTAAAGACTGTGAAGTTATTATTCTTAAAATGTTTTGTAATACAGTGGAGCGTTTATACCAGGGCCTCCACTGAAAATGGGCTTCTACCCAGTCAGACTTTCCACGTAATCAAATGTTAATAAATAAATAAAATAAATAACTAAAAGTGACTGTCCTCTGCTTCTGTTTGACAACTGCTAAACAATAGCCACTGATTTGGTGTGGCAGTACCAGTGCTGCACAGTGTATTGCTATTTGCTGAAGTAAGTGCAAAATTAGTATTGCTATGGCTTGTTTGTGTGTGTGTGTGTGTGTGTGTGTGTGTGTGTGTGTGTGTGTGTGTGTGTGTGTGTGTGTGTGTGTGTGTGTGTGTGTGTGTGTGTGTGTGTGTGTGTGTGTGTGTGTGTGTGTGTGTGTGTGTGTGTCTGTGTGTGTCTGTGTATATAGTGGTACAGCGGTAGTGTTGTTGCCTCACAGCAAGAGGTTCTCTGGCTTGATTCTTGGCTGAAGGGCCTTCTGTGTCAGCATGTCCTCCCTGTGTTTCTGTGGGTTTCCTCTAGGTGCTCTGGTCTCCTCCCATGATACAAAGACATGTGTCTGGAGCCTCTGCTGAAAATTGACTTCCCCCCCAAGTCGGACTTTCCTGGTAAACAAATGTTAAATAAAATTAAAATTTGTATTATTTATGGCAAATCAGTGAAAACTAAATTCACTAAATACTAATAGCAAATGTGTCCGCAGTTTTGGGCCTTTGTTCCCCCCAATACATTTTGGCTTTTTCCTGATTTCTTGTGCTGCACAGTTCTTCAGGCAAAGAGAAGTTTAGTGCTGCTTATGCAAAGTCTACTTGCATTGTTAGTAGCACACCAGGTAGTATATTTGCTTTTGTTGCAGAGATATGTGGGTTCTACTCCCACAGTATGTACATGGATTTCTGATACTGTACTGTGTAGTACTTTTAAAGGGGGTAGATGCTGCAGTTCTGAGAATGTTCTCCTTTCGCAGAGATACCTACTAACTATGAACCTGTTATCAGTTTTCCATCCATTCCCTATTGAAATATTACTAGCTTATCATTTTTTTAATGTAACATATGCAATTTATTCTTCAAAGGCAGCAGGCACTTTATTTGTAGATGAAACAATGAAATATAAAATTGTTTGCTAGCAGCAACCTCATTAGTTACAGATTTCTTTAATGTGGAATTATTTAGATGAATTTTACTTCTGCAGAGATTTGCATAATTACTGATACTGGTGGACTGTAGAAGTTTGAATAGACTTTTATGATGGAAATGTTCTGAATTGGGCAGTTTTGTCATTATTGGTTCATGCATTTTGTTTCATTGCTTACTGGAAAAATGTTCAAAACAATAAATTTAAAATATGCTCCAACAAGTCTGTTGTATTATACAAGGAATATAATTTAATACAGTCAGGAAGGTGTATCAAAGAACACAAGTATGTTTTGTGTGCAAGGGGCCTACAATTTGAAAACAGCCCAAAATAAATCTTTATCCACCACTGGACAGATGCATTTTCTTTGCATGTAGGTTTCAATGCTGTTTCAGTGAATGTGAGTTTCAAGGGCAGAGAAGTTTTAATGCTAAGGCTATTTTCATTGTGAGACTGTATTGCTTTGTTTAGCAGATGTCTATTAGTGTTTGTGCTATAAAATGTAAAATAAAATCTTTAAATGAAATCCAAATAATCATTGTAGAAGTAAAGCAATATGCACATTACAGTGTTTATGGTAAATGGGGCAAAATAGCCAAGTAATGGGACATTGGCATGGCTGCAGGGGGACTCTGGGATGATATTTTCATTGTCTGTTCTTCAGTTTGCATTTGAAAGTTGGTATCCCACAATTCCATTGGAGTGGGCGGGGCTACATAATTATGTATGCAAATTTTATATTAATCAGCATGCAGATTTGTACCTATTTTGCATGGGCCTTTGTCCAGATTTTTGATGTTTCTAGGTTGAGAGGTATGATTGCCACTCCACTGGAATAAACTCCCAATTCATGTAAAGCAGAGCTCTTCAATGACCCTATTTAAGCGCAACCTAAACAACTGGATGGGAGACCATAAATTCACGACAGGGTGGCAGTCAGTGCTGATCATACACTTTTTCCCTGCAAATAAAGACCATCTAACCATGGTCAGTTATGGAACACAGATATAAAATAACTAGGCTTATAAAGGCCCTAGAACCATTAGCCTAGTAACCTCCTATGAACCTATGAGCCAATCATTATTTTTTTGTCACTTTCCTTACAAACACACATCAGGCATATACAGGTGGCTGCCTTTGGGGTTAGGGGTTAGGGGTGAGGGGTGAAGTAGCAATCTATGTATATGTATGAGAGCAGTCACTTAAAATACATGACTGTAGCCATTTGACCCTCTGCTTTCATCTGGCTCTAACACCAGATGGATGCACATGCAGTGACTGTCTTTTTTGGTGTTAGGGAGGCAGACGGTATTCTGAGATAAGATTTTAGTTTATTCCCTTTATATTCATTTATTTATAGCCACCTTTTCTATATACTATGTCTTTACATTATTTCTGACTACATTTTCTATTATACCCATACATATTAGTGTTCCACATTATTTTATAGGTACATTTTAGCTTAGATAGTTTACCCTTTATATTTTATACAGGATACATTATTCCTTTTATTTTATATATTCGCATATTTGTTGTTTTTTATATCACTGCTTATACACCTTTAATGTATAATTGCTATTCAATTGATGTTGATTACTGCATGTTATAAATATGTGAAGTTTTTATATGTATTCTTGGTCTGAAGAAGGTCCTAAGCGAAAGCGCTTACCACAGTAGAATAAACCGGTGTTTTTTTAAGATCTTCTGGAGTGTTGTTTTCGTGCATTGGATGTACTGATTATTCTGCATTTGGATTTATTTTCACATTGTTGGAATTTGTGACTTTTTATGCCCTGGCAGCATCGTGGCACATTGTTTGTGGATTTATATCTTTTATCAGTTTCTGTGCATTAAGGCTCTTATCCTTGGGGGTACCAGCGACTGTACTTGCTTTTTTATTTATATGGATATGTTTATTTTAAAACTTATTGTTGCTACTATAGACCCCTTACCTATATTTCTAAAAAAATGTCAGTTTTAGCAAGCTAGAAATATAGACAGATTCATTTAATCCTGCCCTGTTAGTAGCATTCAATTTTAGTTGCCAGTATACTTCAGCTTTCTCTGGTCTTAGTGACGAAGCACCCTCCCCTTGCATTTATCACTATCTTCAGGGACTGTTTCAGGTGTTCCTAGCTTAATGGTTACTCAAGAAGGCGAGCCTCAGAATTTGCAAATGGGGACTCTCACCTTACTTATACAACAGTCATCTCATAAAATTGATGAATTGACAGCCGACCAAACTTCTCTAAGAGAATCCATTGGCAATGAAGAATTCATTGGTGACAGAGAAATTAATATAGGGTTGCTGGCTCCAGAATGTAGTCTGAGTGTGCCTGGGCCATCCGGGACATCGTTCCATTTGTTGGAACCTAACACAGGGATACCAAGTTGAGTAACATCAGAACCAACACAACAAGGGAAAATGGCTAGACTAATACATGTTTTAATGACAGTATTCCTATCACCCTAAATGATTCGTTATGCAAACCCATCTTATTTAATGAGCTTCCTCAGTCACAGGCACCTGTTTTTATTACTGAAAAACTATTGGAATTTGATTATAAATTATTAAAGGTAAGGAAACTACAAATGGACAATGCCTATTTTATTGAATGTCTAAAATTTAAAGTGGTTCCAAAGGGACCTAGGATGTAGCATTTTCCCACAGGGCTTATACCAAATTCACCACTGCACAATGAACTTTTATATTTATTTGATAGGTATGGTCAAGAATATATGGACATTATAGTTAAACATAAGATGATTAATGAACTAATCATTGGCACTGAATGTATTGATAAAGAAATTCAACAAGATACTCAATTTAGGGTGAATAGATATGAATATGAACATATTTTTAGGAGTATAGAAGAAAAAATAAACATAATTAAAAACAGGAAAATAAAGAAGTTGGATAGGGATATGAAGGAGTATGCTAATCACACAGCTTGTCCAAAAACAGTCCCCTCCTAGTCGTGGGGTGGTCATTTTAATAATAACATCAACTCAGACACAGAGGTTGAAGATGTCCCTGAAAATGAGAATATTGATGAAAATATCAACACCCATTTTTATACCCCCACACCCCCCCCCCCCAAAAGGTCCAAATGGTTGCAAGGCAAATATCAGGGGCAGAACCCTATAATGGGGTTATTCAGCAAACAACACTAACAACCAGAGGGAGTCGAATCAAGTGTGGAGAGGGAACTTCAGAGGGCAGAACAGAACCAGGAGATATCCCAACCAGCGGTGAACCCAGTACACAACTATGGCAAAGGAATACTACCA
The DNA here is from genome assembly GCF_019279795.1 of Protopterus annectens. Taxonomy (NCBI): domain Eukaryota; kingdom Metazoa; phylum Chordata; order Ceratodontiformes; family Protopteridae; genus Protopterus; species Protopterus annectens. Next base: position 18,306,524 of record NC_056746.1, read on the forward strand.
CCCTGTGTGATGGTGACTAACTCAAAAGGTAACTTTAATGTATATAAGTTTTCCGTAATAAGAATTGATTAAAAAACAAAAAGAAAAATTTATCAAAGCTAGTCTTGCCACTGTGTGATTTCTTAAACCTCTTGTATTAGAGGTGACATGGGATATATGCAAGTTACCCTTTAAGGACATCAAGCGTTTCAGGTAAATGGCAATTCTAAATGCCCATGACTTTTTCTTTTATTTTATTGGCCTGAATTTGTCCATAAATAGACTTCATTGGCCTGAATTTTAACTGATCGGTTCTTCTGTGTGACCTTTTTACTCATCATAATTATTGATCAACATGATTATGACTTATTTGCAAAAGGCTCACTTTTGTACCTAGTAAAAGTTTGGGCATAGCTGATACACTGATGGATTTAAAACAATACACTAGAAAACTAAATTTTAGATGTATGTTTAAAAATCTAAACACTAATATGAATCCGCTGAATATTTCTAGTACATACAACCCCTCTTACATAATACTATTCTATGCTTTGATAAACTATGTGAATTGGATTTAGAATTGCCAAAAAGGAATCAGAAGATAATCAATGATGCAATTGATACTAACCTATCCGGTATAGAGAAAAACAAATTGGATGTATTCAAGAAAAAACACTGCATGAGAATAATGAAACCCTGATGGGGGGTCATTTTAATGAATGTCAATGATTATAACACAAAAATTAGATATTTTTGCAAACTGCTGTATATGAGAAAATGTCAGTGAACCAAATGAATAGTGCATATAGACAAATCAAGAGTAATATCAAGGGTTTGTTTATAGAGCAGTCAATCACAATACATGAGTATAATTTCCTGAACACACAATATCCTAGGACCCCATCATTTTTTGGAGTACCAGAATTACATAACCATATAAGACAATCACCTATGCATCCAATAGTTGATGCTAAGGGCTCCATTACCCAACTGTTGGCAAAATTTTGGGGCATTAAACTTACACATTTTTTCCAAGGGGAAAATATTATATGCAAAGACATGTGGGAATTTTTGCAGTAATGTTTCATTCAGAAATGTTTACATCTTTATCACTACAGATGTAAAAGACTTGTAACTACATAAGGTGGGGGTGGAGTGGTTTACTGAATACATTTTTGAAAAGGGTGTGAGAGAAGAGCATATAAATTTGTATGAACATTTATTAGAAATGGTGCTTCAGAATAATTTCATCTCCTTTGAAAATGAGCACTGTTTGTAAAAAGAAGAGGTAGCTATGGGGTCATCCTGTGGTGGCCTGTTTGCAAACATAGTAATGGTGCAATGGGAAAGAAAATATTTGTTCAGCACACATTTTGAAAAATATTTTATATTCTATATTGTATTCTATACCTGATTTTTGGATGATATGCTCATTATATGGGGGGTTCAAAAGAAGAGATAGTCAAATTCATTGCGTATATAAATAAGACAATACAATTTCTCAAGTTTACCCACTCTATGAGTGATGAACATATAGCTTATTTTTTTAGATATTTGGTTAGAAAAAGAGGTCATAAAGTAGAGTTTCACATCTAGAATATTCAGAAAAGAAATGCATTCTAACAACTTCTTGCATTATTCAAGTGATCATTTTAACAGGCAAAAATATGCCATAGTCAAAGAGCAGTTTGATGGAACTGCCAGGATGAAAGCTTTTTGAGATGAGTGCATTCAGCTTAGGAATATATTTTCTAACAGAGGTTATCCTTTAAATTGAATCAGTGAATTAATGATGGAACTAATGAATAAAAGAAAAAGAAAATTTTATGTCCCAATTTTAGGGAAACATAATGAAGCTAGTGAAGATGTGAAAATAACTACACCAACACCTAGCAATACAGTGATGCAAACAGAAGAAGAATACAAATGCTCCTTTATTACATTTAATACTGATAGCCATCATGTAAAAAGATTTTGGAAAATAATTTGGCTATTTTGTACAATGGCAGAGACACCAGGGAGCATATAGGTGAAAAACTTTGTGTTGCTTATAGTAAAGTTACTAACCTGAAAACATTTTTGAACAGAAATATATAAGGGATGAAAAGGCATGCTTGTGAAAATGTGGTTGTTGCTCATATTGCAAGTATATATCTGAGGGTAGATTTTTCATCATAAACAACAACAAGGTTATTCTACAGCATAAATACAACTCTGATAAAGAAGTTTACTGGGCTCTATTCACCTTATGTAAGTGTTTCTATGTTGGTAAAACAGAAAGAAAATTAAAGAAGAGAATATATGAGCACCTAAGGGACATAAGAATTGGGAAGGAAACAAGTGCTATGTACAAACATGTTGTAGAAAAATCAGGGCACTGTTTTAAATTTTGTCTATAGAAAAAGATAGTGATAAATGCAAGGGGAGGGTGCTTGGTCACTAAGACTAGAGAAAGCTGAAGTATACTGGCAACTAAAGTTGAATGCTTCTAACTGGCCAGGATTAAATGAATCTATATTTCCAGCTTGCTAAAACTAAAACCTTTAGAAAGTTAGGTAAAGGGCCTATAGTAGCAACAATAAGTTTTAAAATAAACATATAAATGTATTTTTCATGGCTTAATGTACTAGCCCTTTAAATGGCAGCTCATTCATTCTGGAGGTTTAGAATTCACACGAGTGATGATATAATTTTAAACACTGTGTATATAAAAGAAGTTGACTGAATTTGCAAAGTATCAGATGAAGTTTTTCACTTATGGAAGATGAAAAGTGCTTTATCTTTTGAAATGGCATTTTGAAACCTTTTGAACAGGTTATTTTGACCTATTTGAACTGCTTTTAGAGATTTTAAATGCATTAAAAGCCTGAATTTTATTTTTCAGTGTTTGGAGCTTTTTTTAGCTGTGCTTACACCTGTTACTGGAGGTTTCTGTTTGCCTTTGTGTCTATGTCTTCCTTGAAACAATAACACGGAATGTATTTACTTAATCATGATTTCTGTTCAAACCATCACTGGATTAATTGTGTGTTAAAACAAAAAAATTAAATTAATTTAAGGGCATACAGAAAGTCATGTTTTTTTCAAAAAGCTGAAGAGTAAGGTAAAATGCATAAAAAGGAAACTAAAGTAATGTGCATGGTGTGGGGAGCCCAAGAGGAAGAGAAAAGAGAGTGGAGCACTAGAGGATATGTGTTTGGAGGGGGAGGGGCATGCAACAGTATGCAATCCCTAGGGTACCATTTCACGTAAGTCCAGCCCTAGTCATACAGTTGTTGTAATGTATCATTGTTGCAACTAAATACCAGTAAATGCTAATTTTATTTTGTGAGATGGGCCAACATAGTGTGGTACACAGGTCTGTTGAAATGTAAAAGCATTGTAGCTGCAGGTCAGTTTGTGAATACTACTCCTAAAATTTTGCAACTTGAACTAAGAACTTGCTTAGGAGGAGTGGCAGTAACAGGGTGATACTTACAATGGAAATGGCAGGGGGCCCCCAACTTGACATTTGCTGGGGGAACCCCAAAATGCTAACACTGGCCACAGTTTTAAATCACATACATCTATATCTGAAGTCTTAAATTGCACATTTATTTTCTTTGTTTTAGGTGTAGTTCCAAGCTCTGAAATAAATAATTTTCCATGGTGCTACTGTATTTGTTTTTCAGTCTCAGTCATAAAATATTCCAGCAAGTTAAAATTTCCAAATGTCATTTCAAAAAAATGTCATCTCCTAAATGAATTAATGCTCTTATGTATTTAACGTCAAACCATAGTGGCAAAATAATACTATTCATAATGTGATACTTGTTCACACTGCCATTGTTTTCACTTATTATTCTTCACAGTGGTTATTGTGTCTCTGGCTGTTGAGAAACTGCAAATCTTTGCCCCCGTCTTATTTCCTTCTTCCATTCTTCTTTGCTTTGTTGCATCTGCATAACTTCTTTCTTGTATCAAAAAAAAAAAAACTGTTGCTAAGCCAAACCCTTAAAACTAGCTACTCCACTAGCCAAGAATACCTCTCAGTTTCTTCCTCCAGTAATGCTGCCTCCACCACGTCACCCCATTGTACATCATTTCCTTCCTTTAGCTCTGCCTGGATCATTAAAACTAGTTATGTCTCCAGTCCTCCAATTGCCAACCCTGTAAGAATTATTTAATCCCTTTTCCTTCCTACAGTAAGTTTTCTCCTGCTCCTTTCTCCAGCTCAGCTGCACTTTCCTCCATCTTGGAATTCCCAGAACTACAGTAACAGCCCTCTGGTGCCACTTAGCAACTCCCAAGAGTGCTTCACTTCCTCTACCCCAAAAAGTAGGGGTCGTTTATTAAAATTCACCATATACAATATATACATTCTATATAAACATTTTACAACTCATTTACAATTATTTACAATAATTTACACTTAACTCACATATTGTTTAACTTTCAGTTCCCCTACTCTTTTTTTCCATAATCAAAATCTTACTTTCTTCAAAATTTCTGATAGCACCCATTTCCCATTAAATTTTATATTAGTCATTCTTTCATTCCAGGCAATCCACATTATACAAGACAATTTTCATCCAATCTATCTACATAATTTTGTTTCATATTTTCAAAGTATTCATAGTCTATCATGTCCATATTTATACATGTAACTTTTTTTAATCATTTTAAACATTTTTACCATATACTTTTTCCCACAATTGATTTACTCTTTTACATTTCAGGAAAACATGTTCAGCAGTCTCTAATTCACCACAATATATACAGACTCTATCTTTTATTTTTTTATATGGCATATTTGCCTTTACTGGAAGCCTGTTTATAGACAGCGTCCACAAAAAATCTATATGTTCCACATATTTTTCACATCTTTTCATTCTTGTTTTTACAGCTTTTACTTTTTTCTCCTAAGTGCCTGCAAGGGTAAATATAATAAAATGTTCCCATTATATTTTCATACCATTCTTTCCCATTATTTTCTATATTACTTAAATCAATCTTTTATAATAATATTTTCTCTTGGTATGTTTTCATTCCCATACAAGCAATTCCTTTACTTCTTTTTAAATAATTAATATTTCCCATATTATGTTATATTTTCTTCTATTATCTTCATTAACACTTTTCCTTTTTCCTGTATTCCTGTCAATATTTTTATATAAATTCAATGAAGCTGTATATACAATTAGATTTATTAAACCCAAACCTCTTTCCTTTTTTATAACATAAAGAATTCCTTTTAATGGGGTTTAATCTAGATCCCCATATAAATGTGAATAACACATTCAATAAATCTTTTTCACATTCCGTGGTATCATGAATACACTGGCTAAATGTGCCATCTTACCTAATACTACTGAATTAATTAAACATGTTTTTTTTTCCCTATACATAAGTTTGAATGTTTTCCAAAATATACAAATATTTCTAATTTTAAGTATCATGTCCTTCCATTGTGTCACTCTGTGTTGCTCATTACCAAACCTCACTCCCAAAATTTCTATTTCTTCTTTATTAAACTGAATGCCTCTTATTTTTCCTGCTAATCCTAGTCCTTTACTCTTTTTCTCATTAATACTCAGACCTAACACTCTTAATTCTTTGTCAAGTGTCTTAATAGCTATACTAATTCATTCTTTATTTTTCACAACTGATACTACATGTTCTGCATAAGAGAACATTACTAGAATCTGAATTCCATGTGGTATACAATATTTAGCTTCCTCCAATATTAAATTTATCTTGGTAACAACCACATTTATGATTAATGCAACCAGAGTACTACTTGCTGAACATCCTTGTTTAATGCCACTTTTTTATTTCTATAGTCTCACTTAACCAGCCATTAACCACAAATTTAACTTTATTTTTGTTATATACTGATTTTAAAATGTTGATTATTTTATTACTTATATTCTTTCAAAATTTCCCATAATGCTTCTTGCTGCATCTTATCAAATGCTTTACTTACATCTCCTACTAATATTTTTAATTCTGTTTCCCTATTTATGTCATCTACCAATTCTCTTATCATTAAAAATTCTTGACTTCCTTTTTGTTTTATTCTAAACATAGTTTCATTTAGTAGCTTATTAGCCTTATTTACTATTCTTTTTTCTACTATTTTCATAAAAATCTTATAATTGACATTGTTTAATACTAGTGGTCTCCATTTTTTTCTTTTTTTTTTTTGTCTATTCTTTTGCCTTGTTTCCATATAAATTTCATTGCACACATTTACTCCTTTTTCAAACCATTCATTCAACACCTCTAAAAAAATACAGAATCCAAGTGTTGCGAGGAAAAACAACCGAAAAGTAAAATGAAACTGTGCTATCTTCTCAAGCAACTAAATGAGGAAACACAGTAATTGACGGCCACAGCCAGACGTTTATTGAAACAACCAGATATAAAAATACATATGTCAAGAGTTAAGCGCTTTCACCTATCAGTTATAGGCTTCATGAGAACTCATTCATTTTGTTATTACGCCATTTTAAATAAACTTTTTGGCGCAAAACTAGACAAAAATTACATTAATACTTAAAGTGGTACTGTGCTAATTTATTTATATATCAACAATTAAATTTAATCATTAAAACCAAAAATCAATTAAATATAATAATAAAAATATAATAAACACACTCAGCTTGACCTCATCCAAACTTATACTGTAACACTTAGTAACAACAAAGGTTCTAAATAGACAAAATATGCAACATTTAATTTTGGAAGCTTTTCATTTACTGTACAAATCACTAGCAGTTGCAAAATTCCTAAAATATAAACAAAAAAAATTACTATACTATATAAATATATGAATTAATAAATTAAATATATATTAAATATAATGTACTAAGTATATTAAATATATTGAATATAAATGTAAATGTATTTTAGGGAAATAATGTGCAAAATTGTGTGTAAATAATCAACTCCAGTTGTACATTTGTTAATATTAGTATATAATGTACAATAAATATTTACATGAAAATGCATAATAAATATGTATAAGAATTGATTGTTTGAATATCACAAATAAATAATTAATAAATAAATAAATATATAAAAAAATGATGTGGTTATATATAATACATGATGTAGTTGTATATAATACAAAAAAGTTAACCTTCACTGTTAAAAATTAATATTAATAATAAATATTAAAAAGTTGTAAAAAAGATTATGTGAGAAAAAATACATATGTCACATTATCTAGTCAACAAAGGTTTTATGGCAATGGTGTCATTCAATCCTGGTAATGTAGCAGCATCAGTATATAGTTGCCACCATATCTCTTTATAACTTAATACATCTTTGATGTTGCCCCCCTTAGGATCAGATTTGATGTGTTCTAAAATAGCAAATTTAAAACTATGTTGGTCACCATTACTTTCTACATGTCTGTACAAGGAATTGTTTAAATCTTTCTTTCTGATACAGTATGAGTGGTCGTATATTCTTCTTTTGAAAGCCCTCTCAGTTTTGCCCACATAGTATGCTGGACATACATCACATTTGGCAATATATACTACATAAGCTGTGTTGCAATTACCCTTGGCAAGTCTAATTACTGTCCTGTTACTATTGTCTAAAACTAATTCCATGTGACACATAATAAATCTACATTGGTTGCAATTTCCACATTTTTTGGTGGAGGTGGATGCTCCACATTCTCCACTTCTAGAATTAGTTATGTTACCAATTTCTAAATTTTTTTTCAAATTGTGTGACATTTTATAAATGATAAGTGGTTTGTCCCCTAAGATTCTAGATAAATCAGGGTTCACTAGAAAAATGCCCCAATGTTTCAGCAATATTTCTTTGACTGTGTTAACAAAGGGAGTGTAGGGCAGAATACAAGCCATTTTGTATTTGCTTGTTGAGTTCGAATCAATCTCATGATCTATCGGAGGGCAAACTCCTAAAATTGATTGATATTTGATTTCCCTCTGAGAAATAACATACTGTTTGACATCATGCAACATATTTTTGTTGTATTTCCTCTCAATAAACATATTAGTTATATGCTCAACCTCAGCTATCATTTCATCATGTCTAGATGTCATTCTAGCCGCTCTGATTAGTTGACCCTTAAAAATGTTACGCAACATCTTCCTAGGATGGTTGCTATCATATTGTAAATAATCATTGGAGAAAGTATTCTTCCTGTAAATATTTGATTTGAAACCTTCCTCGTCATGGGACACGATGGTATCAAGATAAGGTAACCCTTCATTGCTGATAGTGTAAGTGAATTTCAAAAAGTCACTACTATTATTAATAAAAGATATAAAATCATTAAGTTCGTTAATGTTACCTTTCCATAAAAAATAAATATCGTCCAGAAACCTAGTGTAATGAAAAATATGCGTAACAAATACACTTTTAAAAAGGGTTTCTTCTTCCCAATATAACATTACAAGGTTAGCAAATATTGGGGCGCTTGCAGATCCCATTGCCACCCCCTTGCATTGTTTGAAATATTCTCCTTCGAATAAAATAAAATTATTCTCCAAAACAAGTGACATACAGTCCATAATCAGACACGTTTTATCCCAGTCAAAGTTGGTATGTTTTCTTATACTTTCGCAAAACATCTCCAAACCTTGTCTACTGGGTATACAGGAGAATAGATCAATCACGTCAATAGTCACATAGTAAAGATTACTTGTTTCAATTAGTGTGGGAAATTTTCTTAAGAAGTCCCAAGAATCTTTTAATAAGTGGGGAATACCCATGTATATGTCCTTGAGCCAAACATCAACCACTTTGCCTAATGGAAAGGTTTTTGCCCTACTACCAGATACTATTGGCCTAAAGGGTGGATTGACTGGATCTTTATGAATTTTCGGGATACCCACCAGTACCGCCATTTTTGGGTACTGCACCTTTAAATAATTGTATATATCATTATTAATACGGTTATCAATCCAAAATTCTTCCAAATAGGAATTGATCCTCTGATAGGCAATATTGATTTCATTCAAAGAAACCGTTGCATAATTGCCTGTTTCAGTAAGTATAGTATTTAACTTTAAAATGTATTCCATTTGATCATAAATAACAATCCCCCCTCCCTTGTCAGGCTTCATGATACGTATATTATTGTTATTTCTCATATTGATTAACTCAACTCTTTCTTCTTTGGACAAATTGTCCTTAATTTTGATTTTATTCACTGTATCGGCAAACTTATAAAGGTCTCTGTGTACTTGTTTTTCAAACAACTCAATCACGGGGTTCATATATGGAACAAATGTACTTTTAGGTTTTAACAAGTTACCACCCCCATCTAATCCTTGTTTATTTTTGTTCTTGTTTTGAAACATAACAGATAAGTTAAGTTTGTGTGTATATAATTTGGTTTCTATCAAATGGTCAACCAAATCATATTTCGGGGTAGGAATAAACTTCATTCCTCTAGATAGTAGTTTATGATGGACCTCATCAACTTTAAAATTAGTAAAGTTATAAATTTTAAACTCATCCAATTTGTTTATTCCACTGTCCATCTCTGTAACAATTTTTTCTTTATCATAGTTCATATTATTATTAGTATTTGATATCAATTCCATTTCTTCCCCTTGTATTTCATTTGTTCTTGATTCTGACCACGGTTGTAGTTCCCTGCCCTGTATCCCACTTTTTTCCAGTATTGGGGGTTCCATTTCCTCTGAAAATTTTGTTTGTGCCATTCCTGGTCATCATAAAATTCATTGTTTGCTTCTTCTAGATATCGTTCACCTTCACCTCTGTTTGCACACTCATGTCTATAGGATTGGTCATCATGAAAGGTGGGCTTGTAGGTGTTGTTACCCCCTTCAATATTCCATCTATAAACTCTATTGTCCTTATACTGTAACAAGTCTCTATTAATTTTCTTGCATTTTCTTTCATGAACTAATTTAGATTTCTTTTCAACTATCGTAAATTGTTTCCGATATAAGTTGTTCCATTCATCAAACAATAAATCACTTTCTATTTCTAAATTCAATTTTTCAACCTCCCTAATAAGTTCCAATAGTTGCTCATCATTGTACTTAATTAACATATTCATGTACTTAAAACCACATTCATCAAAAAATTCATTAAAATCCTTTATAATAACATCATTAATTTCAATTCCCAAAGGTACTTTAAAAAAACGTAGTCCCATTGGGACTACCTTTAAAGTTACACATTTATGTAGATAGGCATTTTCAATTTTAATATTGTCCAGTTTGCACATTAAATTTCCCATTTTGTAAATTTTGCCTTTTAAAGCTAAATTACTGACAGCTTTTCTAATGGGGAACCCATCTTTCCCCTTATTAAAATTATCAAAATTACAGTCACTACTTAAAAAATTGTTCAAATTGTAACAATTACTATTGTCTTCCTTTGTTTTTTTATAAGTATTGGATTTGAATTCAGTACCTTTATTAGCCATAGTAGTACCTACTGTGTGAGCGTAGGTCTTGACAGGCTTAACACGCTTGTGCTTAGTCCCAGATTCAGGGCAGGGAACTACAACCGTGGTCAGAATCAGCAACAAATGAAATACAAGGGGAAGAAATGGAATTGATATTAAACACTAATAATAATATGAATTATGATAAAGAAAAAAATGTTACAGAGATGGACAGTGGGATAAATAAATTGGATGAGTTTAAAATGTACAACTTTACTAATTTTAAAGTTGATGAGGTCCATCATAAACTACTATCTAGAGGAATGAAGTTTATTCCTACCCCAAAATATGATTTGGTTGACCATTTGATAGAAACCAAATTATATACACGCAAACTTAATTTATCTGTTATGTTTCAAAACAAAAATAAAAATAAACAAGGATTAGATGGGGGTGGTAACTTGTTAAAACCTAAAAGTACATTTGTTCCATATATGAACCCCGTGATCGAGCTGTTTGAAAAACAAGTACACAGAGACCTTTATAAGTTTGCCGATACAGTGAAAAAAACCAAAATTAAGGACAATTTGTCCAAAGAAGAAAGAGTTGAGTTAATCAATATGAGAAATAACAATAATATACGTATCATGAAGCCTGACAAGGGAGGGGGGATTGTTATTTATGATCAAATGGAATACATTTTAAAGTTAAATACTATACTCACTGAAACAGGCAATTATGCAACGGTTTCCTTGAATGAAATCAATATTGCCTACCAGAGGATTAACTCCTATTTAGAAGAATTTTGGATTGATAACCGCATCAATAATGATATATACAATTATTTAAAGGTGCAGTACCCAAAAATGGCGGTACTGGTGGGTATCCCAAAAATTCATAAAGATCCAGTCAATCCACCCTTCAGGCCAATAGTGTCTGGCAGTAGGGCAAAAACCTTTCCATTAGGCAAAGTGGTTGATGTTTGGCTCAAGGACATATACAAGGGTATTCCCCACTTACTAAAAGATTCTTGGGACTTCTTAAGAAAATTTCCCATACTTATTGATACAAGTAATCTTTACTATGTGACTATTGATGTCATTGATCTATTCTCCTGTATACCCAGTAGACAAGGTTTGGAGATGTTTTGTGAAAGTATAAGAAAACATACCAACTTTGACTGGGATAAAACGTGTCTGATTATGGACTGTATGTCACTTGTTTTGGAGAACAGTTTTATTTTATTCGAAGGAGAATATTTCAAACAATGCAATTCTGCAAGTGCCCCAATATTTGCTAACCTTGTAATGTTATATTGGGAAGAAAATCCTTTTAAAAGTGTATTTGTTTACGATATTTTTCATTACTCTAGGTTTCTTGACGATATTTATATTTTATGGAAAGGAAACATTAATGAACTTAATGATTTTATATCTTTTATTAACAATAGTAGTGACTTTTTGAAATTCACTTACACTATCAGCAATGAAGGGTTACCTTATCTTGATACCATCGTGTCCCATGACGAGGAAGGTTTCAAATCAAACATTTTCAGGAAGAATACTTTCTCCAATGATTATTTACAATATGATAGCAACCATTCTAGGAAAATGTTGCGTAACATTTTTAAGGGTCAACTAATCAGAGCGGCTAGAATGACATCTAGACATGATGAAATGATAGCTGAGGTTGAGCATATAACTAATATGTTTATTGAGAGGAAATACAACAAAAATATGTTGCATGATGTCAAACAGTATGTTATTTCTCAGAGGGAAATCAAATATCAATCAATTTTAGGAGTTAGCCCTCCGATAGATCATGAGATTGATTTGAACTCAACAAGCAAATACAAAATGGCTTGTATTCTGCCCTACACTCCCTTTGTTAACACAGTCAAAGAAATATTGCTGAAACATTGGGGCATTTTTCTAGTGAACCCTGATTTATCTAGAATCTTAGGGGACAAACCACTTATCGTTTATAAAATGTCACACAATTTGAAAAAAATTTTAGAAATTGGTAACATAACTAATTCTAGAAGTGGAGAATGTGGAGCATCTACCTCCACCAAAAAATGTGGAAATTGCAACCAATGTAGATTTATTATGTGTCACACGGAATTAGTTTTAGACAGTAGTAACAGGACAGTAATTAGACTTGCCAAGGGTAATTGCAACACAGCTTATGTAGTATATATTGCCAAATGTGATGTATGTCCAGCATACTATGTGGGCAAAACTGAGAGGGCTTTCAAAAGAAGAATATACGACCACTCATACTGTATCAGAAAGAAAGATTTAAACAATGCCTTGTACAGACATGTAGAAAGTAATGGTGACCAACATAGTTTTAAATTTGCTATTTTAGAACACATCAAATCTGATCCTAAGGGGGGCAACATCAAAGATGTATTAAGTTATAAAGAGATATGGTGGCAACTATATACTGATGCTGCTACATTACCAGGATTGAATGACACCATTGCCATAAAACCTTTGTTGACTAGATAATGTGACATATGTATTTTTTCTCACATAATCAATTTTTACAATTTTTTAATATTTATTATTAATATTAATTTTTAACAGTGAAGGTTAACTTTTTTGTATTATATACAACTACATCATGTATTATATATAACCACATCATTTTTTTATATATTTATTAATTATTTGTGATATTCAAACAATCAATTCTTATACATATTTATTATGCATTTTCATGTAAATATTTATTGTACATTATATACTAATATTAACAAATGTACAACTGGAGTTGATTATTTACACACAATTTTGCACATTATTTCCCTAAAATACATTTACATTTATATTCAATATATTTAATATATTTAGTATATTATATTTAATATTTATTTAATTTATTAATTTATATATTTATACAGTATAGTAATTTTTTTCTGTTTATATTTTAGGAATTTTGCAACTGCTAGTGATTTGTACAGTAAATGAAAAGTTTCCAAAATTAAATGTTGCATATTATGTCTATTTAGAACTTTTGTTGTTACTAAGTGTTACAGTATAAGTCTGGATGAGGTCAAGCTGAGTGTGTTTATTATATTTTTATTATTATATTTAATTGATTTTTGGTTTTAACGATTAAATTTAATTGTTGATATATAAATAAATTAGCACAGTACCACTTTAAGTATCAATGTAATGTTTGTCTAGTTTTGCGCCAAAAAGTTTATTTAAAATGGCGTAATAACAAAATGAATGAGTTCTGATGAAGCCTATAACTGATAGGTGAAAGTGCTTAACTCTTGACATATGTATTTTTATATCTGGTTGTTTCAATAAACGTCTGGCTGTGGCCGTCAATTACTGTGTTTCCTCATTTAGTTGCTTGAGAAGATAGCACAGTTTCATTTTACCTCTAAAAAATACTCTTTTGCCATTCTTACATATCTTTATACATTAGATATTCAAGTCCATCTAAAACTGTAGCTGCTTCTACATTTACTATTTTCAACACATTTTTTTAATTCTGTCATCGTAATCTTTTCTTCCAGTTTCTTATTATCTTATTCAGTTAATTTTTAAGTTCCATTTATGCTTTCTTATAGTCTCACATATGGAAAAAGTTTTCAAAATATGTCTTTTTATTGTCTGCATTGTTTCTTTTTGTGTATTCACTATACTTTCTTCATTGTTCCTTAACCCTCTTATTATCCTATTTTTTCTTTAACCATTTTACTTAGGTATGTTATTACTTCTTCTTTTCTTCCTTGCAAAAAATATTTTTGTTTGAATAACATTTTTTTTATTTTCTCTTGGTTTATTTCATATAACATTAGTTCTTTTTTAGAAAATCTTCTTTATTGTCTATTATGTTCTTAAATATTTGGTTATTGATTTCCTTATATTTACAACTATCTTGTATTCTTTTTGTCCTTTGCCATTCCAGCACTTCTTTTATATATGTTTTTCTGTTCAACTAATCTACCAACTTGTCCAGTCTTTATAAAATCTTCTTATGTGTATATGATATAATCATAGTTGATGTATTGTTTCATTTATATACTCATTTAACTCTAATTCATTCATTTTTTATATCTCTATTGTATATAGCTTTTTTCTTGAATCCCTATCTAGATAGCTACATAGTCTGAAAACACTGTAATTTTAGCTCCTTGATGTAATACCCTTAGGCTCTCTGATACTATAAAATAATTAGTTTCCATTCTGAAATTACTTATTTTGTATGTCCAGTGTTTGTTTTTCTATAAGTACATTTTATAGCTTTTAAACATATCTGAAATTACCTTTACATCTGCCCCTTCATTTCTCCTATGTTTTAAATCACAATTGAAGTCTCCTACTACTATTACTTGCATATTCACACTGACATAATCAAGTATTTTCCTAAACATAATCTCTCTCTGTTTCTTTAAAGTATATGCATAAATTGCAATTACTATATATGTTTCTTTCATGCTATTATCTAATACTAATATTCTTCCTAATACTTATAATGTGCAATCCAGAATTTCTATGCATTCTTTACATAAAATTGCAATTCTTGAACATTTTTCTTCTCCTATATTCCATATAAGCTTGCCTTCCCATAACCCATTTACTTGTATTCTTTCTTCCTCTGTTGTTATTCTTATATCTATTAATATTATGATATCCATATCTAGCAATCTACACCATTCCAACACTTCTAACCTTTGCTGAACATTCTTTATACTATTGGCATTAATGGATGGTATTCTCACTTTGTGAAAAAGTTTTTATTGCCTTTATCCTTTTCCTTTTTTGTTTCCTCCTATTCCTATATTTTTAAATGTGTGCTTTCTATCCTTCACTCTCTTACCAATAGAATTTCTTTTACTTTTAATTCTTATCCATTTATTTTCCCCTTCATCACTTGAATTATTTAATTCTTCTTCTTCTGTCTCTCCTTCTTTTTTCCTTCACATATTCTATTATTTCCATTCTTCTATCTTCCTTATTTATATTTCTTTTTGTGTCTTTTCATTATTATCTACTAAAACAATCTTTCTTGGTTTACGTTTGTTTACTGTGTATGATTCTCTTTAACATTACTGTCCATCCATGAATGTCCTACTTTCTCACACTTTGTACATTTTTGCTCACACGTTTTTTGCTTCACGTCCAAT
This sequence comes from Protopterus annectens, assembly GCF_019279795.1. NCBI lineage: Eukaryota > Metazoa > Chordata > Ceratodontiformes > Protopteridae > Protopterus > Protopterus annectens. The sequence goes on from NC_056746.1 coordinate 18,322,039, forward strand.
TTTACCACAAATAAACCATTTTTTATCACAATTACTAATTAAATGATCATTTTTACCACAAAGAAAACATATTTTCAGTTAACAAAATCCAAACAAGTGCCTGGAAAGATGGAAAACAGCAGTCCACAGCTTTGATGCCAAAATTGTAATAATAAAAACACCAAAAGTCCACATTTTCAAATTCTTACCTCCATTATGACAGCGTGCACCCCTTTCATTATAAAAGTAATATAGTTAAAGGACAATATGTGCATGCAAGCAGAATGACTTCTGGAGATGAGGACTTTGTTGAAAAGAGTGAATTATTGGAGAAATTATTTAAGGAAAGGGGTTATCCAACAGAGATAATCCAAGAAGTTAGAAATGAAGTCAAAGCAGGTAAGAAAGAAAAGTTCAAACCTATCTTGGTTGAGTTATTAACAAATTAAACAGGATTGAGTACAGGACCCATAGATGATGTTGAGAATGCTGTGGTACTAGAATTTAATGCTAGTGCTGGTTTGGTTAAGAAAATTATGAAGATGGAGTGGGAAGGATTTGTAGGGTTCACTGATTTAGGGGGCATTCCCAAGGAGACATTAAAATTGGTTTATAAAACCTCCCAAAATTTGAAATGTTTGTTAGAAGGTGACCACAAAGATAGTAAGGTGGTCAGAAGGAAGAAAAGGACTTACAAGTGTGGGCAGTGATCACAATGTAGTTATATCATGAACAAAGAAAAAATATTCTTAGCTAGTAGGAATAAGTTAATAATTGACAATGACTTTTCAAATTGTAACTCTTCTGGGTTAATTTACCTCACAAGCTGTGAAGAATGCAATTCTTTTTATATAGGGAAAACAGAATGTAAGCTGAGGAGAAAGTTTTACAAACACTATTATGATATACAAACCAAGAAAGAGACAAATGCTTTATATAAACACCTGAGGGAATGTAAAAAGGCACACTACTCATTTTTTGTTTTAGAAGAAGTAAAGAAGGAAACAAGAGGGGGGCTCTGGGAGGAAAAAAATTGAATACAGAGAGTTATGGTGGCAAATAACTTTGCAGGCCACTGTTCCACCTTTGTTAAAAATGAGAGCTGCTAAATTGTAATATAGAGAAGAACAAAAAAAAAATTAATAACTGGCAACTTTCTCACTTAGAAAATAACAATATTATGATGCATTTGGATAAATGAGAATACCCTTATGGGATAAGCATTAAAGTGTTCTGAAATTTTCATTGCTAAGGCTAGAAAATGGATGTAGTTCCCTTATGGGGCAAGCATTAAAGTGCTCTGAAAATTTCATTGCTAAGGCTATAAAATGGATGTAATGGCATGTTAAGGTCATAAGAGGGAGCTCTTTGGTAGCATTTCAAAAACTTGTAGAATGTACGTACATATTAATATATATATATATATTTTAACCATGCATCTTAGGTTTCATGCAAAGATACTTTTATAGCTGTTTAAATATTGTTTTAACTAAAGAAATGCATGTTTTTACAGATGTATATTTAGGATGTATTTTGTCAGTATGTTTTTTATAAAAGTTTTTAAATGGCTTTTTAACAGCATTTTAACATGTTCATAGGCTCATAGGTAGGTACTAGGCTATCGGCCCTAGGGCCCATACAAGCCTAGCCAAAAAATGTACCCTGGCTTTCACCACCCAAGAAAATTATTTTCCTGTGCCCCTGTCGAGCAGAGCCACAGAAGTGATCCCCGGGGTGAATTTCCCATTTCCCATCCAATCATCAAGATTTTTCTTGAAGAGTGCTAATGAGGAGCTCTGTTTGACATAGATAGGTAGTCTGTTCCAGAGTATGGGAAGTCTTTGGGACAGGAATCTATCCTTCCAGCATGTTCTGTTTATTGTGGTGACAAGGTTTAGGTCCCTTGAGGGTGTAGCTCAGACGGACTGGGATTTCTTTAAGTGGAGCATGTCCAACAGCTCTGGGTTTGACATAGCTTTGTATGTTAGGCAGAGATCGCCCCTGAGTAGGCAATATGCGATGGAGTAAAGCTGTAATTTTTTGAGACGGTCTGCATAGGGCATCTGTTTGAGGCCAGTAATCCTCTTTGTGAGGTATTTCTGTGGTCTTTCCAGTTGTTGTAGATGTCTTGTGAGGTACATACCAAAAGGGGCATTGTACTCTATAATGGGTCTAATGAGTGATGAGTAGAGGGGAACAATGACCTCTTTTTTTCTGGATGAGAATCCTTTTGTGATGAGATGAGACATGTAGAAGGATTTCCTGACCACTGTGGCGATGTGATTATCAAAGGAGAGACTACTGTCCACCTGTGTCCCAAGGTCTCATCACATTTTCGGCATTAAGTAGACTACCAGCTATGTGGTAGTTGATGGGTACAGAGATTTTACCAAAGGGGATGACATTGCACTTTTATCATTGAGCTTCAGGCCATGGCTTTGACACCAGGTATCTGTCTCAGTGAGGCCCTTTTGTAGTTTGTCCACATCGTTAGGAGTTTCGATTATGGCTTCTAGTTTGCAGTTATCTGCAAACTTTGTTAGCCAAAGACCTTCTGTGTTGGCCTGCACTTCAGAGAAGTAAATACCAAACAGGAGAGGACCCAGGACTGAACACTGTGGTACTCCACTTGTCACTGGTCTTCACAGTGTGGGTTCTGTCCGTGAGCCAGTTGGCAACCCATCTTGTGACATAGGGATTTATACCTAGTTTAGTGAGCTTATCTATAATTCCAGAGTGGGGGATGGTGTTGATAGCCTTGGCGAGATCTAGATAAGCTGTGTGAACCATTTTACCCTCATCTATGGCTTTGGTGACTGCTTCAAAGAAGTCAATCAGGTTTAGGCGACATGATCTGCCTTTTACAAATCCAAACTGGGTAGGGTCCAGAGTTTGGAGATTACCAATGTCTTTGTTTATGAGTTCCACGATGATATGTTCCATGGCCTTGCAGACCAGGCACATCAGGCTAATGGCACGATAGTTCCAGGAGTCTGTCTTGGCTCCCCCTTTGTGGAGTGGGATAACCGTCACGGTGCACCATTCAGTGGGTACAAAGCCTGAGGTGAGGCTATGATTGAACATGGTACTTAGGTAGGGTGCCAGTTCATTCTGTAGTTCATGTAGAATGCAGCCTGGGATATTGTCAGGTCCCATGGATGCTGTATTCTTGGCTTTGGAGAGTGTGTTTTTTACCTGTGCAGCCATGATTATAGGAACTTTGCATTCTTCCGGTATAGAGATGGGGGCCTCTAGGGGGTGAGAGGGGGGTAAAGTTAGCACTGAACTTATCTGCTAGGATGTTGGCAATATCAGTTGGTTCTGTATATTTAGTGCCATTGTGCTGTAACTCAGAGCAGATCTGAGTGTTCCCATTTACATTCTTGACATAGCTATAGAATGCTTTGTGGTTGTCTTTAGAGTCAGTGGCAATTTTGTTTTCTTAACTAGCTTTGGAGGATTTTATGAGGGATCTCAGCTTCTTACTGAGGTTGACCAGGGAGTTCCTCCAGTCATGGGATTTTACTCTTTTTTGCAACAGTTTCTTTTTTCTGTTGTAGAGTTTGTTTATGGCAAAGGACCACCACATTGGCTTCCTTTTTTTGGAGGATAACATCTTGGTTCTGTTAGAAATAGCATGATCCATGCACTCGTGTAAGTGCTTATAAAGTGCATTTGTGTAGGATTTGGCAGTCATACCTCTATTGTTCGTCTGCATGGGTGTCATGAAGTTTGCCACTTCTGTCTTAAGAAGTGTGAAGTTGGCTTTGGAGAAGTTTTTTACGATAGTTTCCCTAATTGGGGGTGGGGGTGGGATGTGGATGTCTAGGCTGATTATCTTGTGGTCGGATCTGACCAATGAGGAATTGACCTCTGGTGTGGAACACCGGTTTCCCATGTTGGTAATGACCAGGTCTAGGATATTGCTGCCCCTGGTGGGGGTATGAATAAGTTGATCCAAGGCGTTGGAATTTATGAATTCTAGAAAGCATTGAGCAAAAGAGTTGGTACATAAGTAGTTTTCCCAGTTAATAGTGGGGTAGTTGAAATCGCCCATTATTAGGGTGTTGGTTTGTACCCTAATACTTTCCAGTGTATCAAGAAATGAAGAGTGTGAATCCTGGGGCATGGTGGGGGGTCTGTAGCAAGCTACAATTTGGATTGCGGTCTTGCCCAGAGTTAGTTGCACTTGGATAATCTCGGATGCATTATGCTGTGCAACTAGCCTGGAGGTGTGGATATCCTTAATGAATATGGACATGCCTCTGCCTTTAGTGCTTCATTCTGGGTTAGGTGGCCAAAAGGTGTGGTATGAATTGTAGCCTGGTAATGCAGGGGTGCTCTCTGGAGCTTTGAACCAGGTCTCTGTCACTGCACAGATGTCAATGTTCTCCATTTTAAGGAGTGCCTCGAGTGAGTGCATTTTGAGGTTTAGACTTCTAGCATTGAGTAGCATTACCCTCAGATTTTGCTTGCTTGTACCTGTTACGTTGGTGAATTTGTCATTTGAAACTTGCCTAAAAAAGGCACTATAGGGGGTGGCAAGAGACTTAGCCAGTATCCGGAATCCTAAGGGCGACAGGTGCAGGCCATCTCTGGCAAAGCATCGTGGTTTGTCGATCATGTCATCCCAGGCAGACAAATACTGGATCCCCTTAGAATGACACCAGAAGCTTAGCCCATTGTTGAAGTCAATCATTTTGTCCTTGTACTGTGGTATCATTCTGGGTGATGGCAGGATGCAACTCAGGGTTAGGGTCATACCTGCCTGGGATACAAGATCGGACAGCTGCTCCATGTCTCTTTTCATGTAGTCCAGGGAGGTACGTCTCAGGTCATTCACACCAACATGGACAATGACAGTGTCATATTTGTACTTATGTGGAGTGACCTGAGTGCATGCATTATGTGGCAGATCCTGGCACCTGACAGGCAGCTGACAGTAACTTTCTCCTTGTCTAGTCTAGTGAGTGGAACATCAGTGTGCCTGACTACAGAGTCACCTATGACTAGAGTGTTGGGTATGTTGTTATGCCTTATGGGCTGTGGTTGAGTGGCACACTGAGTTCGTGGGCTATGTGTCATTTGGGTTGTGTTGGGGGGTGGAGTTTGCTTGCGTTTATGCTTTTGATGTCCCTGATACTTGGGCAGGTTTTTATTGAGAGCCTCTGCAAATGTAGGTGTGTGTTTTGTGTTTCTATGTGTGTGTTTTGGTGGTGTAGGTTTTGAGGGATTATGTGATGAGTGTGATGTGGTGCAAGTGCTTACCTTCTCCTCTTGACTGTCTAGTCCAGTCTTGGGTGAAGAGAGCTTTGCTTCCAGTTTGGCTATATAAGTGCATCTCTCCCAGGTTGTAGTGTTGGGTGGTAGGAGGAGAGGGTTGTCTGTGTACATGAGGCAATTGCTGCATTGCCCCAAGATGCCCAGATTCATCAGGTAATGTGTTTTATTTTAACTTACTACATTACTAATTTTACTGTTTTAATTGAATAATGAGAGGGGTATAAAGGTTGGGTCAATGTCTTTTGTCCACATCTGATGAAGTCAGTACACTAGGAATGAAAACACAGTGTTATTTGTGGCGTTTATGTATTGGTGTTTTTATTATTAAAATGTTGGCATCAAAGCTGTGGACTGCTGTTTTCCATCCTTTCACGGCAATTGTTTGGATTTTGTTATTGGTGACTTTTTGGTGCCTTGTATTCAGTTTTTTTTTTTGGATATTTTTGGTTAACCTCACTATTTAACCAATCCCTTATTCCCCTCCATGTTAATTATATTAGGCAGATGTATTTTTTTGTCATTTTGCTTTTTCAGTGTAACACCACATTCCCATCTCCCAGTCCATAAACCTCTGTTGTCATAAATCTTTGTAATGTCCATAACATGGCCCAGTGGACCATCACAGTAAGCAAATGCAAATAAATAAATAATACATAAATGAAGGGCTATATATGACAGCTGGAAAAGGAGTATTTCATATTAAACTTAAGGTAATGCAACTTCATGCACAAGGTGGTAATACCTTGGGATGTATTACCGAAGAGAGTGGTACAGGGAAGTCTGTCAGATCAGTTCAGAGCTGTTTGGGCTAGAAAAAGAAAAAAGCTGGGACAAGGGTGTGGGCCATACCTCTCATCTGTACAGATTTTCTCAAAATGTCCAGATTTTTGCCTCATATTTTTGGCCTGTTACTCATAAAATTGTGGTTTTCTGGCAAATCATTGCCAAAGCTTTGAGGACTGATGTCAGAAAATAATGAGCGAGATTTGAGATTCAGACTTCATACCCTTCAAAAATATTCATGCTAATCCAAAACCTGTTATTCTATCAAATTTCTAAGTTTGTAACAGCAGTATTTAAAAATTGTCCCTATTTTTGCCCTTTGTCCCCCCCATTATTTATGTCTTAGTTCAGATTTCTTGCTCTAAGAGGTTGAGAGCTATGGTGGGCAGAACAGTTGCATAGGGAACCACAGTAGCCAAATGGACTTTCTAAGCTACAGCTGGCCTTTTAAGCAGTAAATCCCACTAGAGTGTTTAACACGGTGGATTTTACTTATGTCAGGATGCTCTATTATTGAGGGTGAAGTGAGCAAAGGTTCCTCATCATGAGCAAAATATAACATGCTAAACACTTCACTGAAATGTACTACTAGTATTAATGTATTTATTTAAGTATTTTTTAAATATTTTAATCAGTAGAGTCCTATACATTTCTGGAAGGTTATGAGCAGTCACAGAGTGGCCTTTTTAAGTGAGCAGGCATACATATGTGACATTATGATCTGTGCTCTTCGAGCAAAGTGCATATGTTATATTGTTTGTGTACCATTCAACACTGAGAATTTTCCTTTTTGTTTTTGGAGTGTCATGTGAAAAAACATGTTACTTTAAATTAGAGGGTGTTTTTTTAATAAATCCAACCATCTATCCTCAACTCCTTTTTCCCATTATGCACATGGGGTCAGGTTGTCACTTCAACATTGACAATCATCTTGAGCCAAGGTTTACACTGCCAGGTGGCTAGCCTTGCTGCGTGCATTTTAGTAATTTTATTAACATACCCTAGACTGTAATGGCAGTAAATATTTTGTAGGGAGTTTAAGAGTGCCATCTAATCCTAAATTTGGTTGGTTATTTACTGCTTCTTATGGATAAGTATTTCTACAGTTTATACTGCTGAGAAAGCACCAAATAGCCATTTCTATGGCAGAAAGAGAACTATTTTCCTGTCTTTGTATAATTTCCTTTGGCATCTCCAACTTTATTTGTGTGCATGTATATGTGTATATATACATATACAGTAAACTCTCGGTTAACCAACACCCATGGAGATTGGTAGATGCCGGATAACTGTAGTTACTGGTTGCTTGAGAGTTACTGTTAAAACTAGACCTGACTAATACTGCACCCTATACTATTTGTTTGGTTTGATGTGTTCTTAGGTTGGGGAGAGAGGGACTTTATTCCTATCTTCCTTTTTAAAACTTTAAAAATGTAAGACATGTTTCTGCAGGGCGGGGCGGGGGGGGACAGAAAGTGCGCCACATGAAAATTGTACTGTATTTCTTCATTTTTTTTTTTTTCTGTTTGCTTGAGAGTTCTGGTTAACTGAGAGTTTACTGTGTGTGTGTATGTGTGTGTGTGTGTGTGTGTGTGTGTGTGTGTGTGTGTGTGTGTGTGTGTGTGTGTGTCTATATATATATATATATATATATATATATATATATATATATATATATTATGGATCCCCTACACTACACCAACACACCACAAACCTGACATCCAAAACGTCAACACCAAAACACCGAAACCACACAACACCGACAGTCCACATAATCGAACACCATAACACCGACTCACAACACACACACAACACAAGCACACCAAAAACCTTACAAACCTACACTAAACCTTACATACACAACTATCTATGCACTAACCTTAACCCAAACCCTAACCCTAAGGTCCGTCAGTATCTCACACTTACCTTACCTGCACCCTAACCCTAAAGTCCATCACTATCGCATACTTACACAGTTGTGCTCATTTCGCATGTCGGTGTTTTTAGCGTCCGGATTTCGAACTGTTGGTTATTTCCATTGTCGGTTTTCGGGAATTGGTGTTCTCATCGTCGGCATTTCGATCTGTTGGTGTTCTTAGGCAGACACATATTATATATATATATATATATATATATATATATATATATATATATAGATAGATATATATATATATATATATATATATATATATATATATATATATATATATATTTGTATTTTCAACATTGTGGGCCCAGATTTTTAACATACATTAACACAGACCCACTATATAAATAGCACCACCGTTGTGCACTATTGTCAAAATATTGATTTCATGTACCAGGTATAAAAAACACACATGAAAATCAAATTGTATGAATACTATTTGTTGAATTCTTCGGGTCTCTTTTCTTTGCTGTCATATAATCCCCAATCCAGCACACAGGCTTGGAACTAAATGATGTATAAACTATTCCAAGGATGTACAACCTCAGAAAAATAAATAAGGGGTACAAGGGGCAAAACTGACTGCATGGGTGTGGGGGACCTACCCCCCATATGAAATATTTGTATAGCTTCAAACCTATTTGCTGGATCAGGCTCAAATTTTTGTATTTAAACAGGAAATAATTTGGTCTTGCAGTAAAAGTGACGATTGAAATGGAGGTATCTTTAAAATGATTGTTCTTAATTTTCTTCTAAAAACTACTGACAACTGTAAAATGTGCAACCTGCATTAATTTAAAAATATAACTTTAAAAATTATACATATTGCTGGTGAGAGCACATCAAGAAACATGTCATATTGTTGGTACAATTAAATTCCTAAATGTTGCTTTTTACATAACAAGTTAACTCTTTCTTTGAGACAAACTCACTGACTCACACTCTTATAATTTATAATGTAGTGTTATAAGGTGACTAATAATTTGGTCCACAAATGACCAACATATCAATTTCTTCAATTTGCTTAAAAATGAGCACTAAAATTCAGCACTGTAAAACAGTTATTACTCTTGTTTCATGTTACTGTGGCAATATTTAAAAAAAAATAGTTTTTTCTGCATTTATTACCTGTTGATCCTTACAGCACCATGAAAAGCATAATGCAGATTATTTACAGATAGTCTGAGGATATATATATATATATATATATATATATATATATATATATATATATATATATATATATATATTTGACAAGTAGCTATGCAATACTTTTTATTGCCAGTCATGTGTATTCCTTTGCCATTAAAATCTAATTCACCCTTAATTCCACTGGTAATTCTGATGAAATACAAACTTCCATTATTTTTTCTCCCATATTTTTCTCACATTTCTTTTTCCTGTCTTCCATTTCAAGCATAACAGTTGGTGCAGCAATTACATAATAAATTGTCTTATCAATGAGTACCCATGTTCATTAAGAAAGCGATGTTATTTGTTCCTCAGCCATTTTTGAGAGTGTTGGTTCTGGAATGGGTGAAAGCCAGAGGGCTGTATCCCTTTGTGTCATATGGAATACTTATCTCTACATCACGTTGTGGTTCCCTAACAGTGATTGTACAGGGATCTATGTCCTGTGTATGGATTACTTTTTATATAACTATATAGTCTTTTATTTTGTTGTTGAACCCATATGTTGATATGAACTAATGTACAGCTGTTTAGATAAAAGACACTAAATGATATGCATGCCACCCTAGAAGCAGGCACTGTTACTGAAGCTTTGTGATCTCTCCAGTCTTTGATTCTATTCTTTTCTTCGTACAGGTGGTGCTGGACCTCTGGGAAAGTATCGGAATTGCTCAATATGGATACATGAACTGGCTTAACTATCAGCTGCAGTGTGCAGATTTTATCTTGGTCATTTGTTCACAGGGCCTGAAGTTCCTCATGGAGACAAAGCATCAGAAGGCCAATTGGAACTTCTTAAGCCTAAGTGATATGATAAATGATGCAGTCTCCTGTGTTGCAGCTGTGTCACTGATTGCTGAAAAGTTATACCAAGCAAAAATCAGGCAAGGAAGCATCTCAAGATTCTTAGTTGCTTATTTTGAGTACTCCAGTGAAAAGGATATACCAGGGATACTTGAACTTGCGAGCAAATATAAACTAATGGATGATCTTCCAGAGCTTTTTTCTCATCTTCATTCCATCGCATTGTGTAGGCCAGGCTACCAACTCCAGGTCCAAGGTCTTGCCAAACACGGTTATCTGAATACCACATCTGGACAAACACTGTCCCTTGCCATACAGGACATGAATAAATATATTCAGATGGACCCTTCGTGGTTTCATAGTCTGTGGACTAATGGGCAAGAAGCAGATAAACAAATAAGCAATGCACTGGCAGAAAGCAAAGTTCCTCAAAATGTTTGTTGTATAAATTCAGACTGTTAGTTGAAGGAGATAACAATGCAGAGGGCTAAACATATGTATTTTGCACTTATATACATGGACTATAAAGTATTATTGACAATGATGAAGTTTATATCACATGGCATCATGTTGGCATAGTGGTTAAGGTGCTGACCTTACAGGCACAAAGTACAGGATTTGATTCTCACATGGGGTAATTAGCCAGGCTTAAATGGTCCACAAGAGCAGTTAGCCTAGTATTAACCTGTGCACCTATTACCACCAGTCCAGAAAACCAGACATAATATTCAAGCAAAAATGACAAACGTAATATACATTGCTGAAATAGCTATACCCAGTGATTAACATGTCTTATGTACTAAGAAATACAAGAGTCATAAAATACAAGGATTAGGGAGCAGAAATAAGAATAATAGAAGAAAGATACCCAGACACCTCCAGTAGTGGTAGCAGCAACAGCATTAGTTACAAAAAAAATTCAGTCGTACTTAAATATTCTGTCAATACATGCAACCCCACAAGAATTGCAGAAGGATGTAATTCTGGGCACATAGCAGATGCGGAGAATAAAACTCTTGGCTAATATCACAGGCTGAAGCAATACTAATTTTTGTGAACTTTAATTGTACACTGACTTAGGAATTGGGTCCATTTCTGTCATGGTATTAGAAACCCAAAACACTTTAAGAAATTAAATTGATAGAATCTGTCATTTGTGGTGTGGGGCTCATCTGTGTCATTACTTGCTGTTTTGAGTGTGAGTTATACATAGCTGCTAGAGATGTTGAGGCTATATTATAATATTATTTATGAAAAATCTCCTTTTCATGTTCATTAACAGTTTTATTTAGTTTAGGCATGGGTCAGTAACAGATTGTCATTCCATATATTTTCACAAAACTAAAATATGACACTAGTAGCCTGAACATTTCCAGTCTCATTTGACTTAGCCAAGGCTTTTGACACAGTCCTCTACTTAGGCATCATTGATAAACTCAGCCAGTTGGATATCAACCCATATATTGTAGATGGGTTGCAAACTGGCTCACTGATAGAACTCATGCGGTCAAAATAGGGGACTCCATCTCCTCCAGCAGACCCATAACCAGTCATGTTACACAGGGATTGGTTCTGGGACCACTACTCTTCAGAATCTACTTCTCCAAATTACAGGCTAAAACTAAAGGACTGTGGCTGACAAGGATTGCAGATGACTGCAAACTGGGAATGATCATTGAAACCCCTAGCAATGTCAAGTTCCTGCAAGAAGGTCTTATGCAGACTAATGACTGGTGCCAAAGTCATGGTCTTAAACTTAATGCAAAAAAATGCATTATCATCCCCTTTGGCAAGGGTGATGTTTCTGCAAACTACCACATCAATAGCAATACCCTAAGCACACAGTCAGTGGTGAGAGATCTGGGCACACAGGTTGACAGCAACCTTAACTTTGATTGCCATCTCTCCACAGTGGTAAGAAGGGCATTTATATTGCTTATCTCACAAGAAAGGGCACTGACTCCAGAAAAAAATGGTTATAACCCCCTTGTATTCTTCCCTCATCAGGCTAATAATAATAATAATATACAGTGCTCCCTTTGGTATGTTCCTTTCCAAACACCTGCAGCAATTGGAGAGACCACAAAGGTTCCTTACAAAGAAAATTCAGGGTCTTCAAGACCTGTCTTATGCGAGCAGAATGAAATCATTGTCACTTTACTCTGTTGTACAGACTGCTTACAGGCAACCTGTGCCTTACATACAGAGCAATCTCTGATCCAATTTTAATGGAAATGCTGCACATTCGCAAGTCAAATGGCACATGGTCACTCGCTCAAAGGACCTTAACCTGGTATGTGACATCAACAGAACTTGCTAGAGAGACAGATTTGTCTGACAGAGGTTGACACCTTTGCAACAAGCTTCCTATTCATGTTAAACAAAGCCCCTCATTGGCCCTATTTAAGCTTAATTTGGACAACTGGATGAATAACCAGAAATTCACCACAGGGGGGTTCCACCTGTGTCCCTCTTGGACAGGGGCAACAGGTGCTGATTTTTAGTGTCTGCATGAACAAGAGACCCTTGGGAACATGGGTTGAACTTGGCTAGGTTTGTAAGGGCCCTTAGACTGTTAGACTAGTAACCTCCTATGACTGCAGTAATAGGTTCATGGGTTCAGAGATAAGTACTAGGTAATTGGTCTGCAGATCATTACAAGCCTGGCCAAAAAAGAACTATTCAGAAGTTCCTTCCAGCCTCAAGTAAGGTAGAGAATTTGAGGGAGCCCATCCAATTACTTCAAGCTTGCAAGCATGCTACTCCACCTGATGTGTATTAGAAGTTTATTCCAAAGATGAGGGATACTTTGGGATATGAATCTATCATACCAGTGTGTCTTATTTGTCTGTCGATGAAGGTTTATTTCCTTTAACCTGGTACTTGAGGTGCCATTTGTTCTGTGAAGGATTAGGAGGTCAAAGAGGGTTGTATCTTTCATGGTTTGAAGACCCTGACACAGATATCCATGGAGGAGTCTATAAGATACTGAATATAGAGAGAGAGTTACCAGTCTGTCCTGATAATTAAGATTTTTGAGTCCACTGATCTTTTTAGTTATGAATCTTTAGGTCTCTCAGTTGAGTGACATGTTTAGACAAATACATGTTAAAAGGTGCGTTGCATTCAGTAATGTTTCTGATGTGATATGAGTAAGGGGAATTAAGACTTCGTTGGATCTGAGTCATCTAATCTCCTAAACTGTCCATGTGGGAACATACAGGGAACAGAAACATTTTTCTGAATTAATAAAAAACTGAACTACTGGCAATTGACAATATTAAAAGCTTCCCTGCACCTCCCCACAAAATCAGAGCTTTGCTCCCAAAACTACTTATCTTGAAGATACTCTTATACAAGGGGGAAAAGTAGGTACTGGAGATCTGGCAGACAACACATCTCCATATACTGCAGCTATATGAGAGTAAATCAGTGATGCCAGACTGCCATCCCCCTGATAAATAAAATAAAAGTTGTGTGCTTACTGTGATGATTGGCAAATGGTTTGACTCCATTATCCTGAAGACCAATAGGACTCAACTGCTAACTCAAGTGTGCTTAGCACACAGTGTAAGGAGCTCCTATTCTCCAGATCAAAGAAGTGTGTTGCTCAAGAGCAAAACACAATTACACAAAACTATATAAAATAGGCCTACATGAATCTACACAAACCTCCTCCAGATCTCACCTTAACAGCATGGAGAAAAAAAGTAGCAAAAATAAACTCAGATCATCTAGATCTACAACTATGGTAAGTGTATAATGTTCATATCTTCCAGTCATTTGTCTTCGAAGCCAATAGGATAGAGTCCCGATCTTGTCCTTCTGTATAGTATCATTAAAACATGCCATGCAAAATAGTATCCCCAAAGGAAGACCTAAAACATGCAATCAAGTGTCCTGTGAAGATATGCAGAGACACTGTGTTGGACAGATTTCATCTACGGAATTTCTGAAGAATGCCCCTGATATAACCACAGCTCTTGTGGTTTAATGACAGAACCATTTTCTTTATTTTAGGTGATGGGTGCCAACATATGGAATAGTCACCAGTGTCTAATACCAGTGACATTAAACACAGTGTAAATATTTTACTATTAAGTATGATATAATGTCTTGAGACAGAAATCTCAGTGTACATAGTGTAAAGCCTCAGTAAAAAGGTATATCACCAAGTAGGTGCTAACCTTGATCACAGTTTCTTTAGCAACTTAATGTTGGGGAATAATTCTCTTTTTGTTACTTAGATGCACTGCTTGTTAATACAGATCTTGTCAGACCAAACCCAAGTAAATGCAAAAGAGCTAAGCAAATACTCTATCATATAGTCCCATACAAAAACAAAATACAAGAAACATCTGAGGCTTCACAAATACATCAATGAAATGGCTCTCTTTATCTTAGATAAGCGCTGTCATCCAAAGACTTCATTTGATTGAGGGGCACACATCAGGAGGAAGTGGCATTCCCTAGCTTGCCCTTAAGGTGAAGAGTGCCAGATCAGGGAACGGTCCTTTTTTTTGCACCTCTTAAAAAACATTGTCTGAAGAGAGGTGCAGTCAAACAGTTTAAGAAAATGTCAGGAATGACAGCATGAACTTTTGGTGTGGGGCAAGAAGCACTGACAAGGGACCCTTAACAAGAACAGTGGCAGTCTGGTTGGGTAACCGCCAGAGCACGACGTTTAACTTATCGCTCATATAAATGTGCTGTACTATCCATACAGCTGATGCACAAGGGTAAATTATAACAACAGTGTATAAATCTGAGCTCAGTGATCAGGCTCACCTGTCACTGGAACCCCTGCTCCAGATGCATTGACATCATCGACAGCAATGCAGAGATGCTGAATTATAAGAAAAGGGGCTCCATTTAAACACCTAGAGTAACAGAAGATGAAACTGGCACTGATGTTGCACTAAAAGTACAAATAAGTTCTCATCTGAAAGGGGAAGAAGTGTAATGTGCTAAAATTAAAGAATGTCTTCCTTCCCAAGACAGGAAGTAATGATTCTTGTGTACTACATATGCAGCTGTAATTGGCATGCATTGTAGTACTAAAATACTTAATAGAATTATTGAAAAATAGCATTTGATGAGTGCTTTGTTGCAGCTGTCATTGTTATTGCTATATGTGTAGTCATGCAGGTGAAGAAACGCAGCACTCTCCTCTCCACAATCCCAGTAAACTATCAAATTGTAATGCTCTTGCTGAATAAACATTTGCAGCAATGGCAATGGCTGATTTTGAACTTAGGATACCACATCCTGACAGTAAGACTATTACTGTTTCCTAATTTCCTGTACTACTTTCAAACTCTCTTAGTGCACCCCCCCATAAAAAAAAAAAAAACTTCAAAGCTTTAGAATTTTCTTGTTGTTGAACAGACAAAAAAATCAGAATACCTGTTGTTCATTTCCTGCCTTGTCAGTGTGGTGATCTTAAGTTTTTTTTTAATCTCCAAACTGACCTACTTCTTCCTAGACTAAAGTTTCTGTTACAGAAGATCTCAGATCACTGGTTGGCCAAATGGATGAATATTATTTGTTCATCTTTACCCAGCAATGTTTTGAAATGTGTCTTATGATAGGACTCCACTGTTCTGGCTTTACATATATATTTGCCATAAGGAGACCTTCTATTTATCCACTGTTTTCCTCATTAAGTGTCTGTCTATAACTGTAAATAACATCCCTCTCCAACTCTCCGATTTTTTGAATGTTTCTATATCTATCTGTGGCAATGCTTTTAATGCTTTTAATATAAAAATTCATAAAAAAAATCATGTAAGGCTAATAACAAGTTACATGCAAAAAGTATGCACCCCAAGAGGGTTAAAATTGATGCTATGAAGGGTCAGTTCTTTAGGATGCTATGAAGGGTCAGTTCTTTAGGAACACCCGATTTCATACTAAAGACAGTGAAATGTATGAGGCTTTTGATGTCTTAACTGAAGAGTTTAGACAGAGAGGATACTATGACTCTGAGATTCCACAGATACAAAATGATGTGATTGCTTGCAGACAAGATCAAGCCAGACCATTCTTTGATACCAACAATATGGAATCTGACAACTGTAGAGTTAACTCTGAGAATGGACTTAGGATATGTTTGACTTATTCCAGTAATGTAGCTCCAGTGTGTGAAATAGTTAAACACTGGTGTATTCTGATGTTTCACAATAAGTGCAGGAATGTGCTTGATGCTCAACCGCATTTTGTGTTCAAGAATGCCCCCTCACTTAAGAAACTGCTATGCTATAAACCATTAAATATAAAGGATGATATGCATAATAGAATAAGTAAGTAAGAAGAAAGGGACTTTTTCCTATAATGGATGTAATATTTGTAGATATATTAGTACTGATGGTTTATTTGTGCAAACAATTTCCCATAAGGTTTTTGAGTTTAATTTATTTTCTAATTGTAGCACATATAATTTAGTATATCTTGCTATCTGTCAAAACCTGTAGTTGTTATTATGTGGGCAAAACCAACAGATGCCTTAGAGACCGAATCAGGGAACACCTTTACAATATTAATAGGCAAGACATGAAAAATGCTTTAGCAAAGCATGTTATTAAGGAAGGGGCAGGACACAATTTTAAATTCATGGTTATTGAGAAGTTACTTGTCACATATGGTGGGGGAGATGTTAAAGTTCATACAGAGAGGATAGAGATAAAATGGATTCTTAGACTTGCTGCACATAAGGAAAAACGGTTAAATGATTTTTTGCCTTTAAAACCTGTGCTTAAATTAAGATCATTACAACGTTGATTGGTTGCTTAATGTGTATATATACCCACTTGGTCTGATGAATTTTAGATCTGAAGAAGCACTGTTTACTAGTTAGTGCAAAAGCGCTCATCTTTTGATATGTATTTTTTACTTTATTTTAACTATTAAAGTGTTACCTCTTCAGCCAGCTTCTGTGGTTTTAGTGAATACTGGCCATTTGCCTGAAGTGCTCCTATTTTGCTTATTTAGTCACAATGGTTAAGGTGTTTACCTCACAGGCATGAGGTACAGGGTTTGAGTCTAACCAAGGAGAGTTGGCTAGGCTTAAAATAATGCACAAAAGTAGATAACTTAGTACTTATCTATGAACCTAAGATGTAGGTGATGATTGGTGTTGTGTATGCACTTCTTGAAGCATTATAAAGAAAGGGCAGTCACAGCTCAGAAAAATCATCACCCTCGTCAGACCAAGCTACCTACCCAGCATCTCCGACGGTGCATCCTGCAGGGAATCCTTAAACTCCACCAACTCACTGCACTCCCAGAAAATATGTTCCCAATTTCCTCTTTCTTCCCCTTCACACCTCCAACACTTATTTACAAAATCTTATGCAAAACAGTTTGGCTCTACAAAAGGGGTGGTAAGTTGTCATAGTGGCATCTAGTTAATCCCAGATACTGGAATCAAAATAGATTATATTGAAAAAGAACTGTGCAAACTGGATCCAAGAAAGTGCAGGGAGGAGACAGAATAAGTAACAATGATTTTAGAACACTTAAGCAAGAACTTACACTGCCATTACATCTATTATTCACTAGGTCATATAAATATGGAGAGATTCCTCAAGATTGGAGACATGCACTTATTAAACCTATCTTTAAGGGAAAGGGGAGTAGGACAAACCCAGAGTCATATAGACCCTTAAGTCTACTTTCATTTTGTGGAAAAATAAAGAAGGTGATACTGGATAAGTTATTGTCAGAACTGGATAGGTTGGGACTTGAAACCATATATCAGCATGCATATGTTGAAAGTAGATCTATTAACACCTGTAACATGATGTTCTATAACAATATAATAGCTATGAATAAAAAATTGTGCTGTGACATGTTTTATATAGATTTAACTTCAGCATTTGACAGGGTCATGCACAAAAACTGATCAATAAATTAGTACAACTAGGTACTGATGTACTGTTGATAAGATGGATAGCTGCATGGCTTACAAATAGGACATGGCAAGTATCACACACCGACTGGACAGGTGAAATCCTTGGTTACAGTTATGGTGTCCCACAGGGCTCTGTACTAGGCCCTTACTTGTTTAGATTGTATCTTTCAGACCTTACTTTTTCATCTGAGGTGTTCGACAGTCTATATGCTGACGACCTGAAATTGGATAAACTGATTACAAGTGTTACAGATAAGGCATGTCTGTAAAATAATTTGACTAAATTGACCATTTGGGCACAAGAGAATAATATGTTGATAAATACATCAAAAACTAAGCATATGAGATTTGGGAGACATAAACTGAAAGGCGAATATTTAATACAACACACAGTGATTGAAACTGTAGACTCATTTAAAGACCTGGGTATATGGGTATATTAAGCTATCAGTTTTTCTAATCATATCAACCAATTGGCTAATGATAGTTATAGAACTATAGGTTGTATAAAAAGATTTTTAAAGTCTAGGAAATCAAACATAATGAAGTCATTGTTTGTTAGTTACATTAGACCCAAACTTGAGTATAGAATATCACTATGGAAACCCTATAGGCAAACAAGCATATCTGAACTTGTACAGTGTCTTTTACAGATATTTAAGAGGAGATCTTATTCAGGTATATAGGGAATTTAGGAACAACTACCTCTGGGAATGTTTGGGGTTATCAAAAAGTACTAGAGACTCGTCAGATAACCTATGTAGAAGATTCTATAGGAATGAGAAGTGTACTAACTGGTTCTCTAAACAGAGTAGCTAATGCTTGGAACAGACTATCAAATTACATTAAAGCAAGTACTAGTTTAGATATTTTTAAGAACAGCCTGGACATTTATTATGGGAACAAGTGTTTGGCATATTGGCAAGCTAGAAGGGCTTTAATGCCCGTGCTTGAGACACTTGTATGTATGTATGTATGTAAGTAACACTTACTTTCTACCTGAGGAAAAAATATCTGGAGTCTACTTGAGGTATAAAAATGTCTATGTAAACATTTCCTGGCAAAAATCCTAAATTTTCTAGATTATGTTGCTTATTTGGGAGACATACTTATATCCTCCCATTGTTTCTTTGTGAATTGCTTTTCCCAGTCTTTTCTAAACTCCTCTGATTGATTCGTATAGCTATCATGCAATATTTTATATGTTCCACTAATGTTCCTTTTTTAATGGCAGCTTCTGTTCTAGATTCTATTAAAAACTCTACCAGGGCTGGTCTTTCATTTAGGACCTCCCTATTTCTTTCTCTTTGCCTATACTCTGATATCAATCCCTGATAGGGAAAGCAGTCTCTAACCTGCTGTCCAAATAAATTCTTGGCATTTTTCCATTCTATCATCTTTCCCTCTCTAGTTATTTGCTCCCAGTACCTTGTTTACTTTGCCAGTTTTCCCCAATACATTCTGACCTCCTCTTGCCTATTGTCTGTATCCCTAATTGCAGTCATCCCTATTGGCAGAATCTCCTATCTCCATTCCCATGTTGGTTTAGTTCTTAGAATACTTTCTGCTACTTTATGAATATAATATTCTGTATGATTATTGTTATTCTCATTAAAGGCCTGCATCCAGAATCCCAGTTTCTCCTTCTTTTTTGAGCTTCCCCTGTGTTTTATCATCATCCCTTTCCACTTTGAATTATAGTCTTCTGATTGTGCTATGTATATGAGTCTTAACTGTGTATTTCTGAAATACTCCTTCAAATTGGGTAATCCCAATCCACCCTGTCCTGCTTGAAGAATTAACTTATCCCACTTGACTCTTGCCATCTTCCCCTCCCAGATAAAGTCCTTCAGCTCTTTATTAATTGCTAGCCACAACTTTTCCTCTGGTTCATAAAAATAGGCATGACCTGTGTATAAGACTAATGGGACTAAAACATTTTAACTGCTTGTATCTTACTATCCATATCCATATAATAAAGCTTCCATTTTCTCAGTTTTTGTATTCTCTTGTTTAGTCTCTTCCCACACATCCTTAACTGCCACACCAGAATCATTTTTAATCCATACTCCTAAATATTTCATTTTATCATGTCCCCATAAATATGGGTATTCCTGAACCAGTTCATGTGTGGGTACATAATTTACCACTATTGCCTTTGTTTTAGCTTCATTAATTTTGTATCCTGAAAAAATTTGAAACTGTCTCAAAATGTGACACACACAACACTGTAATGTGTTTTTCTGGTTTTGCCAGGCACAAAATAGCATCATCTGCAAATAAAGCCAGTTCTTCTTGACTACCATACCAATTATATCCTTGAATTTCTGAGTCCCTTATTTTCTTTGCAATTGCTCTAAATATAATGCAAACAATAAATAATGGTGGCTGCCAAAAAAAGCAATAATTAGAAAGTGGAAATCAAGATCTAAACCAGCTATACTGGAAGTAGTGAATATAGTAACAGAGATAAAACAACTGGAATTGAGATCTTTAGAAAAGGGTAGGAGCAAATTACATAGGAAAAAGATGGACTTGTAGGAACAATACATACAAGGGAGGAATGAGGTCTAAAAGGCAGCAGGACTTAAATGAGCGATGTAATGTTTGAGTGAGAAAGATTGGGCACATTAAAAGTAATGTCTAATGTTTGCAGCTGGGAGTGTATCAGTATGGTTTGTGATGTACAATGTTTGCATCTAGGATTGTGTATGTGTGGTTTGTTTCTGTTTATATAAATGTATGATTGTTTATGTAGTAAGTGATGGTTTAATAAAGATGTTAATTTATGTAATGTTGCTTAGGTTATATGATATATAGCAATATATGTGAAGCATAATGTTTGTTATGTTAATACATTTTGATTAATTTTATATGAATGTAAAATTGTCTATGTCACAAGTGATAATTCAATAAAGGTGTTAAAAAAAAGGAAGGGCAGTCACAATCTGGAAGATAACACAGATGAGGGCAGTAAGGATGTTGTGAAGAACAGGGGGTATGATATATATGAGGAGTAGTTAGGAGACCCACTCCTTTTTTAGTGGAAAAGATGGAAGAAAGAAGTCTGTAATATGAGTACAAAAAATAATATGCAGAAACAGGGTGGGAAACAGGTGAAAATAGGTGAAATCAGTTTACAGCAAAGATGGCAGAAACAAAAACACTTGGGGTATTTAAGGCAGTTTGTGATTTGGAGTGATGGAAAGGATGTAGGTATAACCATGAATGCACATTTACTTTATGATTCACAAATTACATTTTAAAAAGTACATTTTACCTATCAAAAGATTATCAAATGTCCCAGATTCAAGCATACAAATGAAAATAAAAAGGTATGGATGAACAAGCAAAGCAGATGACTCTGTCTAGAGTGAGGCATGCCTGTTATTGCCTATTGAAATAAAGTCCTATAATGAATTTATTTTGGTATATACTTAGTTCTGTATTTAAGAAATATGTCAAGTGTAGGATTTTGGCGTACACACCAGAAATGTGTCCATATTCACTGTGAGAAGGGAGTGGCAACAGACTTGAAGTCAGTATACAATTCTAAAACTCCTGCTTGTAGGCCTGTATGACAGAGGGTGGGAACAGTGGCACACTATAATAGGGGTGACTTGGGTAGTTATCTAGGGCCCACAGCTCCAGGAGGTTCTATGGCCAGCCAACAAAATAATTTTATTTTAAAAGTTTGATTATGTTCAGCACTGCTAACTCATTTTAGTTAGCCTATATGCAGAACATAACAAGCGATCAATCATTACAAACTTTAAAAATGCAGAGTATGGAGATAGTTGCATTTGTGGATTGTCAGTTTGAAATACACAGTCACACAAGGTAAGTCTTTTTTTAAAATATGATGGCAGGCAACCCAATGAAAAAGCTAGCTGTGCTGTGGAGAAAAACAACTTACCTTCCTCGTTTGCTCATTTTACAGCCTGGCATTAAAGGCTAGAACATATTTGTCTGAAATGAATTGGAATACACAGTAATTAAAAGGACAAAGGGTGACCACAGACATTTTGCTCTAGTTAAACGGTAACCTGGAACAGGAAATATGTCTGCTGTATTCCTTTTATTATAGGACACAGTCACACATGAAGGGATGATTTCATTCTCCTTTCTGAGGTTATGATTTAATCAGATATATCCTGCACAGGAGTTGCTGGAAATGCCTACAGACTGATGCTGAGTTTGAGAAAATATCATGTTTGCAAATAGTTCATCCCAATGACTGTGTAGCAAAAATATAATAATAGTTCATTAATTTAGGCTTAATGAAACTGTATAAATTCAGTGAAACACACAATCCATAGATTTAAAAATGCTGTACAAGTTAACACTTTCCTAAATAAAAACATGTATTTCTGTCAAAATGTTCTCAGCTTAAATTGGATGTAGACTAAATTGAATTGTAAAGTCTATAATTCTAAATGGCTGCTAACACCTTAAATCATAAAAGTATGTTTGTTGCCCCTTCTCCTGAGGTACAGTGACCATGGAGGTAGTTTAAATACAAGATGAGAATGTTGGACCAAAGCTCCCACAGCAGGGTCACAGCCATTTGCAAAAAAAAAAAAAAAACTGATTTAAAATGCTTAGCTTTGTGATTACAAGGTTTGCATTTATGGTCTTCACAGTTTCAGTATGGAGTCACATATAAGCATGACAAGGTCTGTTTTTTTTTTATTCTGGAAAGTTAAATACCTACTCATGACTGGGATACAAAATCAGAATGAATGATTTTAACCTCTTTTTCAATGAATTCCAACATTTTCTAGCAACTCTTTACTGCAGCAGGTGTTATTAGAGATGGAAAGTTGCTATAGTTAAGTTGCACTAAAAACTTCATCCCACAGCAACTAACAGTCTTATTCTTCGTCTGGCTAGTTTACATAATGGAATGTCAGTATTTGGAAGAAGAGTATTAATTAAAGGAATCGGTACTTACGTATTATCGCAACCACATTACAAACAAGTCACTCTTGTACAAAACGCAATTAACAGGTCACAGAAAACATAAGTACCAACATTTGTTGTCATAAACACAGTGAAGCAGAACTTTAAAAAAACTTTTGCCTGTGTAAAACTGCTTGCTAAAGAGAAAATCCTGATAAGAAAATAGGTGTATAAATCTAAAGCTCTAACCAAAAATATGAGGCACAAAATCTGAACATTCTGCAAAAATCTGGATAGTTGTGAGGCATGAGGCCCCCACAAGTACCAGTCTCAAACTGTGAGCAGATCTAGTGGCATTGATATATTAATTTATTTTTATTAAGTACAATGAATGTCAGGATCATTACTTTCTACCTTCTGTCTCCAAAATGTAGAACACTACTTCTTGTAATATGTTTGGAGCAAATGGAAAAAACGTGGAGCACTCACCAGCGGCTTCAGCCCAGAAGCTTAGCGAGTTGTTAACCATTTATTCATATTTTAAACAAGTAGTTTTGATAAGTAAATACTAGGTCATATTAATTATGGGTATTTGATAACAAAATTCTTAATGACTGTGTGCATAAACCCTTGCGGGAGGAATGGACTATACTGAGTCTCAGAATAAGGATTGCTCTTTACAACGAGGTAAATGCCACTAAACTGGTATAATTGCTGTCATTCACATGTTGTATACCTGTCAGCTGTCCAGATTTTCACTTCATATTTTGGTCTGTGGTACAGCGGTAGCGTTGTTACCTCACAGCAAGAGGTTCTCCCGTTCGATTCTCGGCTTGGCTTGGTGGGAGTGCCTTCTGTGTGGAGTCTGCATGACCTCCCCATGGTTGGGTATCATTCGAAAGACATGCGTGCGTAAATGGGCGTGCCTTTGTTGAAGGTTGGGTGTCGAGCTGACACCTCAGCATTTCATAAAAAACTCTACTGCCAATCATTAGTGGACCGGAGTTCCGCTGTGGTGACCCCTTACCGGGAAAAAGCTGAAAGACAAACATTTTGGTCTGCTCTTTGTAAAATGTGTGTTTTTCTGGCAAATCTCTGAGGATTTGCATCATTAAATAATGACGTACATTTGAGTTACAGACTTTACATACTCCCAGAAATGCATGCTAATACAAAAACCTGTTATTCCATTAGTTTTCCAGGTATATAAAGTCCATCTCCAAAATGTAGAACACTACTTCTTATAGTATGGTTGGAGCAAACGGCCAAAATGTGGAGCACTCACCAGCAATTTCAGCCAGGAAGCTTAGCGAACTGTTAATTGCGTGTTGTTTCTAAAGTGGTTGCGATAATACGTAAGTACCAAATAATCTTTTGATCAAACAAACTTACAGGCCTTGAATAAAGATTATGAAATAGGTACTTGTATGCTACTGGAATCTCTGGCTACCTAAAACTAGCATTTCTGGCTATAAGTTTCATAAAAACAATCTCTGGGCACTGAACAATGTTAAGTGTAAGCATGCTTTGCAATGGGTAAAGTGTACATCATGCTACACACATAATAACCTTTACATTTGATTGCTGCCATTTTAAGCAGTCAGCCAGAATGCAATGAACAATATGTTTATTACGCTGTGAGCATGCTTTACCAATTCCAGTCATGCTGACTCTTAAGTAACTGTGAATGTGGCACTCAGCTGTATGCTTAGAGTTTATTTTCACAAGGCCTTAAACTAAAGTAATGAGCTTAGAGTTTATTTTCACAAGGTCTTAAGCTAAAGTAATGACTTTATCAGTTAAGGGTACAAGGAAGCACATAAATGCTTACTATTTATATGCAGTTTTGGGATTTCATTCTTCGGATAACAGAAATCCTTAAAGGAAAATCAACCAAACAAAAACTGAAAAATATGTTTTTCAGAATACCTTCATTTTTTGTATTACTAATATCTCTGAATCAAATTTAGTGGTTATTATTATTTTTAATTTGTTATACCCAAAACGCCCTGAAAGGGGGCTGCCATGGGTAGCATTATTTTGTTTTACAGTCAGCTTCACCTTCCTGATATCATTTTAGAGGGACAAAATTAAGGCTCATTTGATGTGGTTTTTCTCTGTCTCAATAGCTTATAACAGTGCTATTTATTTTATTTTATTTTACATTTGTTTACTGGGAATGTCCGACTGGACACAGGTCAATTTCAGTGGAGGCCTGTGGAAAAAAGCTCCAGTTAGATACTTAGTGTTTACATAAGAATCACATTAATATTACATAAAAAAAATCTCATAAAATGCAATAGTGCATAGAATAAAAAATAGACTGACAGAGTACATAATATGATGTAAATTGTACAGTCAATTAAAAAAAATGAAAATACAAGGTAATAGTACATTGGAGTCATCATGCAGAGTACAAGAGTACATAATAGGGTGCTGTGAGATAGGGAGACCAGTTTTTATGTTAGGTAATAGATGCAATACAGTCATTAGCTCTATTGATGTAAGATGTTTATTATATAGAACAACATAGACTGAAACCGGATAATAGTGAGGTTTATACAGGGTTGTTAATGGTGAATTAATGCTATTTAGGTGAGTGAGTATGGACGTGTTTATAACACCAGGGCTCTATACTTTAAAAAGGGCATGATAGAAATGTGTTTATTAATACCGGGGGTGTGGGTAACATTTAACCTTATTTGCCATTTCATTTCTGCTCTCTCAAGTGCATTAGCCCAATCACCCCCCCCTTAGAATTTATCACTACTATTTCTAAAATCCCAGACAAAAACATTGAACAACCCAGACTACTATCTAAGTGTCTAAATAGGTCATTATTAATTTTGTATATTGGCGAATTTGAGATAAAAGTGAGGATGGTAATTGGTAATTGTGGTACAAAGGGTTGTGTCTATTTGGTAGTATGTCAGGACTGTTCTAACTTCATATAGGGAAAACAGAAAGAACCCTTCGTATGAGAATATATGAACATATGTATTCCATTAGACAAAAGAACACTAATAATTCCCTGTTTAGACACTTGGATAGTAGTGTGGGTTGTTCAACATTTTTGTTTGGGATTTTGGTAATAGTTGTGATAAATTCTGGGGGGGGGGTGATTGAGCTAATGCACTTGAGAGAGCAGAAATTAAATGGCACATAAGGTTAAATGCTACCCACACCCCCGGTATTAATGAACACATTTCTATCATGCCCTTTTTAAAGTATAGAGCCCTAGTGTTATAAACATCAATTTAATAATTTTTTATTCATTAACAAATGCATTATGGTTGTGTTAAATGTACTGTTCTGTGTTTTAAAATCATTAATTGATATGTATACACCCAGTGTTTTTTTATTGGTTGTTTTAACATATTTAAATGGAGTGTTTTAATTGTGTTATTGGTTCTGATGAAGTCCAGGGTTTCCTGGATGAAAGCTCTTGACCAATTTTTTATTGTTTTTTATGCTGGAATAAACTGACTGTGGGCTGTCAAACTAGCCTGCCTTATTTGCTCCATTTCAGATTGGCGAGAAGGTGTTGTGCTGTTCCTGGTTTTCTATCGCCTTTTTACACTGTTTGGAACTATGCCATTCTTAGGAACCTTTGTGATGTAACAGGTGACGGGACAAATGAAGAAAAGAAAGGCAAACAGAAATGAGTTCACACATAAAACAAATGGAATAATTATTAAATTATGTGTTTTTTCTGTATGTGAAGTGTGTAGTGTTGAATTATAGAAAGAAAATCACTTTTTGGAAAGAAAAACTTGACATTTGGGTTGAGTTCTCCAAATTGCTACTTGTCCATGAGGATCATGATGGTCAAATCAAGTGTGGCATACAGCGTTTTGTCTGCCATCAAATTTCTTACCTGTGTTATGGTTCAGATGATACATATCTGCATACTTTGCTTTGGTTCTATTTTTGATTGTGATTCTTCAGCATGCCAGCTTTGATTTCCACTCTCTATATAATGCATGTAAGTATCATGCATTTTCACTCACTCTATAAAATATTATATATCTATTGCCTTTATTAATTCAAGCCAGCTACGATATTCACTTTGTATATAATATATGTATATATTTAATTTTATCATTCACTCTGTATATAATGTCATGTGTCTATTGTGTTTACCCCAGGTTGAAAGTGAAATGAGTATAATGGGAACAAAAGGACCCCAGTTAACAAATTCAAAATAAAATAAAATAAATACAGCCTACTATATAAATCTATTCCTTTCCAGTGTTCTTTTTAATTTGCAAATATTTTATTGGTTGTAACAAAATTGCATTAGTTATACTATTCATATAATTCAAATCTGAGATGTTATACAACCATTAAAAAACAGAAATAAAGAAAATATTAAGCAACTAACGAACTTATAATAACTATATGCATTATTTACAGTGGATGTCAGCACACCAAGTCAATTTATGTGCACATATGCATCAAAAATGTTGATTATATATCTCAACTTGTGTTGCAATGGTTTCTTTATTAAATTTTCCCAACAAACATTACACTTTCAAACTGTATGAACAGACACATTTCACTTTAGTTGTTTTTAATTCTGCAGATGCCGGTTCATTTCTTACAACTTGCTTTAGATGTGGTAAAAGTTGCAGACTGGAACAATATTCTTTTTGATTGTGTTCTTTTTTGAGGTTTTCTGGAGGGCATACATTTTTTGCACAGACTTTATAGAATGATAATATTAATATAGACAGAAATGTTTTTTTATATATTCCCATGCCACGTAACATTAAAGCAGATCAACATCTAGTATTTTGAATATCCAGTGGTCTTTTCCATTCATTCATGGACTGAAGCTATGAGCAGCTTTTGTGCTGAAGGTACAGGGTTTGCTTCTTTCCACCTTAATTTGCTTACTGTGTGACTGAGTATTTTGAATTTGCAGTGGTTTTTCCTTCATGCAGTAGACTAAAACTCTGAGCAGCTTTTCTGCTTCAGGTACAGAGTTTGCTTCCTTTGCCTACTGTGTGACTCTGAGCAAGTTTTAAACCAGATAGTACTCTCGGGCCAGCCCTATTAAGGAGTGATTGTATTCAGTAAGTATATCCAGTCAACAAACAGCTAAAATAGTTTAAAAAAACAAATTGGTAAAAAACATAGTACAGAATGCTTACATAAAAAAGACCTGTAGGCAGGCATGCATCAGTGATATTTGTCTCTCATTATGTTTTCTTTTATCATAAAACCATAAGCAACAAAATGCCACAAACCATAACTGTGCGTAACTGCAGAAAATTTGACTCATTTTGAAATACTGAGTAAAGTATTCACTGTCTACAATTCTGAGTAAAGCAACAATAGGGGAAGTGATTTTGAGTGTGATAAATTACAGAAAAACTATATATACATACACACACCCGCACACACACACACACACACACACACACACACACACACACACACACACACACACACATGCTTATGTATATAACCAATTGCTTATTTTTATTTAATTATTAAACAAATTAAATAAATACAAATAATCTGGTTGTCTAACAGAGATCTGTAAGATATAGTCAGTGCACAAGCAAAAAGAAATCCCTGTCCCCAAAACATGATTGCATAACAAAGAAAGCATGACATTTCTTAAGTGCAGTAATATGTCCAGCTGGGCACTGTATTATGACTCACTCCCAGCTCTTTATACCACCCACCATTTGAGCCTGAGCCTCGCAAGAGCCTGTGTGTGCAGAAATATCTGATCAATGCACATGTCAAATTATCAGAATACCCTACAGTTCTCTGAACTCATTTATAATGACACCTCCTTTTCTGACCCAACAGACATTGACAATATCCTTGCAAACACATTTAGTGGCAATTTTACCCATGAGACTTTCTGAATCCTTCACTGCTACAATTACCTCTAAAGGTCATTTATTGAAAGTGTTAACCAAGACCACAAATCCTTCCTCCATCGGACCTGGCAATATACCTGATTGCTTAATTAATTTTCTTAAACATGCCTTTGCAGAGATATTCATTAAACTATTTAACCAAAGTTTAACACCTGGTTTTGTTCCTGATGAGTGGTGTACTGCAGAGGTGATGCTCCTCCATAATGGTGACCCTACAATTGACCCGGATTATTGCAGATTATTGCAGACCTGTCAGCTTTACAAGCCTCACCTGGAAAGCCATGGAACATATTATAACTGACCTCATAAATTACAATGTCAATATTCTTATTAGACTTGACCCCCAACAGCTTAGCTTTGTGAAAAGTAGATCCTATCTAATGAATTTGGTAAATCTCTTCAAAATAATTACATGAGCTTTAGACAGTGGTCATGCAGTAGACATGGAATATCTTGATCTAGCCAAGACTTTCAACGCCATTCCCCATGCTGGTGTCATAAAGAAGCTACATTCTTTAAAATTCAATCCATATGTGATAAGAATGATAGCAATCTGAAAGACAGGACCCACACAGTACAAGTTACAGGTACCTCATCAGAAAGTAAGAAAGTGATCAGTGGTGACCCCCTGGTCTCAGTGCTAAGACCTCTCATTTTTTATATTTACTTCTTAGCTCTCCCAGCAGATCTCTGGCTAACAAAGTTTTCAGATGACTGCAAACATATGTGATAAGAAGGATAGCAATCTGAAAGACAGGACCCACACAGAACAAGTTACAGGTACCTCATCAGAAAGTAAGAACGTGATCAGTGGTGACCCTCTGGTCTCAGTGCTAAGACCTCTCCTTTTTTATATTTACTTCTTAGCTCTCCCAGCAGATCTCTGGATAACAAAGTTTTCAGATGACTGCAAACTGGGAGTTGTTGTTCAATCATCCCTCTGACACCTAAACCCTCCAGAAAGAACTCCACCACCCCCTGGTGCACTAAAATGGTCTCATACTAAATGCTAAAAAGTGTAGTATTATCACTTTTGGTAGATAACCCCCTCCCTTAACCAGATTATATAGAGAACACACCAATAGAAAATGAAAGTAGTCAGGGACCTAGGAACGTAGACTGATATCTGCCTCTGTTTTGATTAGCAAGTGACACTTATCATGTGGCAATAGTAAGGAAATTATTTTATTTAACACAGCTAATTGCCAAATGAATGCTATCAAACTTTAAAGAGCTAATAACTCCCTTATACTTAATATTGATCATACCAATTATTGAGTACAATGTCTCCTTTGAGATGTAATCTCATTAAATATATCAGGCAAAAAATACAGGCTTCAAGTGCCTGAATTACCAAGAGATGCTGTTAGGTCCATCACTTTATTCAGTGTATTATAGATGTTTGACGAGGAATCTCTGTCTCACTTACCACATCACTAAAGACCCAGATGGCCTGGTCCTCCTGGATCCCTACAAGTCTATTATCTCCACCAATACTAGAACCAGGGAAATAAATCCACAGCAACAGATAAATAAAACATGGTGGTGGGGGCAAGTTTATAATACACCATCTCTCAAACTTCTGGAATAAAATTCACCTGCATGTTATGCAGTGGGTCTCACTATCTCCCTTGAAACATAACCTAGATGACTAATACCTGGTATGAGATGTACAATGTCTGTAACCATAGTGATATATGGTATGGGATCCACATTGTCTGTAACTACAGTAACACCTGGCATGGGATCCACAATGATTCTAACCACAGTAATACCTGGTATGGGATCCACAATGTCTGTAACCACAGTAATACCTAGTATTTGATCTTCAGTGTTTGTAACCACAGTAATACCTGGTATGGGATCTACAATATCTGTAACCACAGTGATATCTGGTATGGGATCCACATTGTCTGTAACTACAGTAACACCTGGCATGGGATCCACAATGATTGTAACCACAGTAATACCTGGTATGGGATCCACAATGTCTGTAACCACAGTAATACCTGGTATTTGATCTTCAGTGTTTGTAACCACAGTAATACCTGGTATGGGATCCACAGCATCTGTAACTACAGAAATACCTGGCAAGGGATTCACAATGTCTTTAAGCACAGTAATATCAGACATGGTGGGTTTAGGCTGCTTATACCAAATGTAATACTATGCTTTCCTCTCTGAGCACAGCTGACATAGGCCCCTTGTGACTCTGCACTTAAGTCCAATAACATATCTGGCAATGTCCAAGTATCAATGTGGCTCAGCTTCCATAAAAATGAGTAAAATTGTGTGTGTGTGTTAGTAATATGAATTACTAAGATAAATAATATTTCTCTATCCCATATTCTTGTTATGTCCATTATATAATTTAAGACTATTAAGATACTTTGTGTTTAGGAGTTACAGACAGGATTGCCACCTACCTTTTTTTTCCCTGACTATCCAGTAATAAGAACAGTTATTCATTAGTCTAGAAATCTCTGCACAGACACTGGTTTTCTGTCTGGCACAGCAAACAAAATGCTGGAGTTTGTAAAAATGCCACCTTGACTATCATTTTCTCAGATATGTTGCTTTAATGCAATGCATTCATGTCCAAGCCTACCTAATACAAGACATACAAGAGACATTCCAGCACCTGCTGATGTGCCTGCATACATCATAAAATGGGGGTGGGAGGAGTAAGTGCGGAAAGGGATGGAGAAAGGCTGATGTGTTGTAAGAAATGAAGTGAAGCGCGTTTTCACTCGTTTCCCACCTTTCCTGCAACTAGTCTAGTCCAGATACAGATTTGCTGTATCTAGGACTGTTTGTAAGCTTCTGAGCAGTGCCAATGTCTGCTCTTCAGTTTTCCCTTAGATCTGCTAGTTCTCTCCTCTCCTGCACTTTTACTAGCTTATTAGTCTAGCACTTTACCAGACTTTTTGTAGCAGTTATTGTAGCACACAAAATGGCCTCCAAAAGATATGCGTGAATGGACGTGCCTTTGCTAAAGGTTGGGCATCGGGCTGGCAACTCAGCACCATAAAAAATCTACTGCCAATCATTAGCGGACTGGAGTTCTGCTGCGGCGACCCCTAACCGGGAAAAGCCAAAAAGACAAACAAACATTGTAGATACCAGCACTAAATGTTATTTATTTATTTATTTATTTATTTTATTTTACATTTGTTGACCGGGATAGTCCAACTGGATACATGTTCATTTTCAGTGGAGGCCTGGTAAGAAAAGCTCCAAGATAATAATTCACATTAAACATTTAGTAAATGCTAGTTTCAAGCAGATTACAGTCATAAGCAATACTAGCATTTAGCTAGTAAAGATATGCGTGAATGGACGTGCCTTTGCTAAAGGTTGGGCATCGGGCTGGCAACTCAGCACCATAAAAAATCTACTGCCAATCATTAGCAGACTGGAGTTCCGCTGCGGCGACCCCTAACCGGGAAAAGCCAAAAAGACAAACAAACATTGTAGATACCAGCACTAAATGTTATTTATTTATTTATTTATTTATTTTATTTTACATTTGTTGACCGGGATAGTCCAACTGGATACATGTCCATTTTCAGCGGAGGCCTGGTAAGAAAAGCTCCAAGATAATAATTCACATTAAACATTTAGTAAATGCTAGTTTCAAGCAGATTACAGTCATAAGCAATACTAGCATTTAGCACATACAGTACTAACTTATTATAAAACACTTTACAAAACATAACATTATTTTCAAAGTTAAACATACATACATAACATGACATTCAGGTTTAAGACACACTGAGCAGCAGTTATACAATTGACCCTTCCTGAAATGGAGTGGTAGAAAATAGTTAGAAGTAGTTGAAGGTAAGACACCTAAAAAATAGAGAGGTCACTAGTCGGGGTTAGTGCAAGGACATAACCAATCAGTTTTGAAGTATTTCTTGAGTTTGTTTTTGAATTGAGTTAGTGAGGGTTCTAGGGTCAAGTCAGCTGGGAGTCTGTTCCATATTTTTCCAACAGAGTTGGTAAACAGAGAGTCCCCAGCTGAGTAGTTGTTGTTCTACAAGGAAACAGCTCCAGTACTTATTATTAATGCCCACCCCTCCAAGCATGTCTAAAGGTCAGTTCCCTGTGCTTTCTCCTATTAACCTGGTGAACTTGGGCATCCTGAGGCAATGTAGCAACTGCATCATGTACACTGACAACCCTCTCCTCTTACCTCCCAACACTCAGACTTGTGAGAGATGCACTTATATATCCAAACTGGAAGCCACACATTCTCCAGCCTAGACTAGAATAGCTGGTCAAGAGGAGAAGGTCAACACTTGCACCACACCACATGGAACACATAGCCCTCCAGAACATACACCAGCACTGCCTTTACATAAAAACACAAACCACACACCCACCTTCGCGGATGCTCTCAGTAAAAATCTACCCAAATAGCAGAGACCTCCAAGGCAGAAATGCACTCAACCACCACAACACAACACTAATCATGGGACACATAACTCTCCTAAACAGTATGCCACTCAACCAAAACCCCTAAGGCAAAACACCATGCCCAACACACTAGTCATAAGTGACTCGATAGTGATGCACACTGATGTCCCACTCACTTGGTTGAATAAGGAGAAAGTAACAGTCAGCTGCCTATCAGGTGCCAGGATCTGCCACATAATGCACTGGACCCCTGTCTAGCAGGGCGCATGATGTGATTCCTGAGTATAATGCCCCATTTTGCATGTACCTCACTAGACACCTGCAATAACTGGAGAGGCCACAAAAGTACCTCACAAAGAGGATCCTAGGCCTTAAACATTTGTTCTATATGGTCAGACTCAAAAAACTCCAACTATTCTCTGTCTCATATCGCCTACTTAGAGGCGATCTCTCCTTGACTTACAAAGCCATGTCTGACCCAGCTCTGTTAGAAATGCTACATCTAAAGAAATCCCAATCCCACCGCACCACATGCTCCAGAGACCTCAACCTCATTACCACAATCAACAGAACATGTTGGAGGGAGAGGTTCATAACCCAGAGACTGCTCATGCTATGGAATAGACTTCCTATACATGTCAAAAAGAGCACCTCACTGGCCCTCTTCAAGAGAAATCTCGATGAGTGGATGGGAAATAGAAAATTCACCCCGGGGATCACTTTAGTTGCTCTACTCAACAGAAGCACTGGGAACTAAGGTTGGGTGCCACAATGCCAGGGTAATCCTATGGGCTAGGCTTGTAAAGGCTCCTGGGTCATTAACCTAGTACACACCTATGAACCTAAGGGTATTTTTTTTACCTTTTTGAATTAGCCAATATGGTAATTCCTGTCAAAGAGAATGGTTAAACTTCATATTTTTATTGCTGAACAAGGAACCCATGTCTGAATTTGGTCTGCATGCTGTATACCTATATATTCATATATATATATATATATATATATATATATACACACACATGTGTGTCTGTGTGTGTATATGAATATATATATATATATATATATATATATATATATATATATATAAATAGAAGACGATACCACAGGAACAGTTGAAAAAAACAGAAATGCAGTCACCTAATGTAGCAAGTTCCCAAACCAGATCAAGTGTTGTATAATCCAAAGACAAATGTTCGTACCTACACCAATAAAAAGCGAATGACTCCACCAGAACTTTTTGTAAAAGACCTCTTTTACAAATAGTTCTGGTGGAGTCGTTCGCTTTTTATTGGTGTAGGTACGAACATTTGTCTTTGGATTATACAACACTTGATCTGGTTTGGGAACTTGCTACATTAGGTGACTGCATCTCTGTTTTTTTCAACTATATATATATATATATATATATATCAAGAGAGCTACATTGGCTGAATACTTAGAGCTTCAGCATGCCTTTCTTAGCCCATTCTGATAGGAAAACAAAACTCACGAGTTTTTGTTGTCAGTTGCTGTCCATCTGTACTCAGATGATTAACACATTTAAGCAGGTTTTCTTCCAGCAACCTGTTCCTGTAAACCTGAACCAGTAAACAAAGTACTCACTTTCAAATTCAGAATGGAAAAATGAGTCTGAAGCATTCATGTCTGGCTAACAGGTAATCAAAATATCAAAAGTTCTTACCTTCTCAACCTTCTAACTTTTAGGATTAGCAGACAGAGAAATAAAGCCAGTTTCTTTGGGCACAACCAGACCCGGATTGTGGTCAAATGGGTCCCTAGGCAGGATAATAGATTGGGCCACACCCCCCCCAAGCAGCCCTTCCTGCAGCAACCCCCTAACCCCCCCCCCCCAGCAACAGCCCCCTCCCCAGCCATTCCAGTGTTCCATTACTTGGGTATTCCTCCTCAGTTACCATAAACACTGTTCAAATCAGTGTACATACTGTTTTGTTATTTGCCTCTACAATGATTACAGATATTGAAATAAAATAGCACAAACACTGCAGTCTCAGAATGAAAACAGGCTCAGCATGAGCAATAAACTTCTTTGCCACTGAAACTCACATTCATTAAAACAGCATTAAAATCCACATTCAAATAAAATGCATCTGGCCAGTGAAGAATTAACTTTACCTTTGGGCTGTTTTCAAAACATAAGCTCCTTTCACACATTTTTAGGGCCACGCATACAGGTATGTGTTCTTTGATTCACCTCCCTGATTATATAAATTGTATTTCTTGTATAATATTGCACCACTTATTAGAGTGTGTTTTACATTTGTAGATTTGAACATTTTTCCAGTAAGCAATGAAACAAAATGTATGACCTAATAATAACAAAACTGCCTATTTCAGAACATTTTAACCATAAAAGGCCACTCAAACATCTGTCATTGCAATCCACTAGTATCAGTCAATAAGCACAATCTCTGCAGAAGTAAAAGTCATCGAATTAGACACATTAGAGAGATCTGTAACTAATGAAGAGGTTGCTACTGGCAAACAACTTTACATTTCAGTGTTTCATCTACAAATTCAGTACCTGCTGCCCTTGAAGAATTAATTGCCCATGTTACATTAAAAAATTGATAAGCTGGTAATATTGCCGTAGGGAATGACTGACAAACTGACAACAAGTTCATAGTTACTAGTCATCTCATACAAAGGAGGACACACTCAGGAGTGCAGAACCCCTACCCCCTTTTAAAATGCACCAAATAATCTGCAATAAAAAGAGCACTGTAATATCAGCACTCCATATACGTGACCCACATGATCAGAATCGCAGGTGCCATGTCCGAATCCAAACCAATTACAAGTGGCGTCCCACAGGGCTCAGTCCTGGGACCTCTCTTGTTCGGTATATACTTCTCTGAAGTTCAGGCTAACACGGGGGGATTATGGCTGACAAAGTTCGCAGATGACTGCAAACTGGGGGCCATAATCGAATCTCCAGCTGACATAAGCATCCTCCAAAAGGGTCTCACAGAAACGGATGTTTGGTGCCAGAGCCACGGCCTCAAGCTAAATGCTAAAAAGTGCATAGTCATCCCCTTTGGGAAAAACAAGGTGCCCACAAATTACCACATACGTGGTAATCCATTAAGTACGGAAGAAGTAATTAGAGATTTGGGGACCAACATAGATAGTAATCTCTCCTTTGATAATCACATTGCCAAAGTGGTTAGAAAGACCTTCTATATAGCCCACTATATCATGAAAGGGTTTGCATCTAGATCAAGAGAGGTCATTGTGCCCCTCTACTCATCACTCATCAGGCCCATAATTGAATACAATGCCCCTTTTGGGATGTACCTTACCCGACACCTGCAGCAACTGGAAAGACCCCAAAAATACCTCACCAAGAGGATCATGGGCTACAAACAGATGTCCTATGCAGCTTGACTAAAGAAACTCCAGCTCTACTCAGTTGCTTACCGCCTACTCAGAGGCGATCTATGCCTGACGTACAAAGCCATGTCAAACCCAGAATTAATGGACATGCTCCACCTCAAAAAATCCAAGTCCCTTAGAGCTACACGCTCCAGGGACCTAAACCTCAGCACAAAAATAAATAGGACATGCTGGAGGGACAGATTCATTTCCCAGAGGCTCCCCTCACTCTGGAATAGAATCCCAGTTCATGTTAAACATAGCCCCTCGCTGACCCTCTTCAAGTGAAATCTGGACGCGTGGATGGGAAATCGCAAATTCACCCCTGGGATCTCTTCTTTGTCCCTGCTAGACAGAGGCACAGTAAACTAATCTTAAAAGGGTACCTTCTGTGACCTACTTTACAGAGGCACAGTAGGCTAATCTAATAGGGAGCTGGAAGCCAATACACTTTGGCTAGGCTTATAAATGCCCTAGGACAGACAGCCTAGTATCTACCTATGAACCTATGAACCTATGGTGTGGGAGTAGAATATACAGTCTTCTGCACCAGAGGCAATTATGTTATTAATGAAATATCCTAGACCTGGTCATTACCAACATGGGAGATCAATGCTCCGCACCAGTGGTCACCCCCTTGTTGGTCAGGTTTGACCATAAGCTAATCACCCTTGACATCCACATCCCACCCCCATGCCCCAGTAGGGAAACCTCCATAAAAAACTTCTCCAAAGCAAATTTCATGTCACTCAAGTCAGAGATGACAAACATCATGACATCCATGCAGACGTGAACTGAAAGTTCAAATGCTGAAACCTACACTAAGGCATTGTATGAGCACATGCATTCGTGCATGAATCATGCCATTCCAAACAGAACCAAGACATTCTCCTCCAAAATAAAAAAAAACAATCTGGTGGTCCCCTGCCATAAACAAACTATACAACAGAAGGAAGAAACTGTTGCAGAAAAGAGGAAAATCCCAGGATGCAAAAAAACTCTCCCTTATCAGCCTCAGTAAGAAGCTAAGATCCCTCATAAAATCCTCCAAAGCTAGTTACGAAAATAAAATTGCCAAATATTCCAAGGACGACCACAATGCATTCTATAGTTATGTCAAGAATCTAAATGGCAATGCTCAGATCTGCTCTGAGCTACAACAGAATGCTATTAAATATACTGATCTCAAAGATATTGCCAATATCCTGGCAGATCGATTCAGTGCCAACTTTACCCTCCTCTCACCCCCTAAAAGGCCCATCTCAATACCAAAAGACTGCCAAATTCTGGTAATCATGGCCACATAGGTAAAAAACACACTCTCCAAAGCTAAGAATACAGCATCCATGGGACCAGATGACATCCCGGGTTGTGTACCACATGCACTACAAAATGAACTGGCACCTCACCTAAGTGTCATGTTTAATCATAACCTCATCTCAGGCTTCTTGCCGAATGAGTGGCGCACAGCTACAGTTATCCCACTGTACAAGGGGGGATCCACCTTGGATCCCGGGAACTAATGTCCCATCAGTCTGACGAGCCTGATCTGAAAAGCCATGGAATGCATTATCATGGAACTTATAAACAAAGACATTGGCAACCTTCAAACACTGGACCCCACCCAGTTTGGTTTCTTAAAGGGCCGATCTTGTCTACCCAACCTGATTGACTTCTTTGAATCAGTCTCCAGAGCCGTGGATGAGGGTAAGGCCAAATGGGGCATTGTATTCTATAATGGGTCTAATGAGGGATAAGTAAAGTAGGACAATGACCTCCTTTTTTCTGGATGAAAAGCCCTTAGTGATGAGGTGTGCCACATAGAAGGATTTCCTGACTGTTGTGGCAATGTGGTTATCAAAGGTGAGACCACTGTCCACCTGTGTCCCTAAGTCTCTTATCACACTTTCGGTGTTTAGTGTACTGCCACCTATGTGGTAATTCATGGATACATGTATTTTCCCAAAGGGAATAACTATACATTTCTTGGCATTCAGCTTGAGCCCATGGCTCTGGCACCAAGCATCTGTTTCTGTAAGGCCCTTTTGTAGAATATCCACATTATTTGGAGATTCAGTAATGGCTCCCAGTTTGTAGTCATCTACAAACTTTGTTAGCCAGACTCCCTTAGTGTTGGCCTGTACTTCAGAGAAATAGATGCCAAACAAGAGCAGTCCCAGGACTGAACCCTGAAGTACTCCACTTGTCTGGAGCTGGATTTAGAGTCTGCTACTTTTACAGTGTGGGTTCTGTCAGTAAGCCAGTTGGCAACCCATCCAGTGATGTAGGGATTAATGCCCAGCTTAGTAAGTTTATCTATGATTGTAGAGTGGGGGATGGTGTTGAAGGTCTTGGCAAGGTCCAGATAGGCTTTGTGGACCACGTTACCCTTGTCCACTGCTCTGGAGACTGATTCAAGGAAGCCAGTCAGGTTCAAGAGACAATATTGGCCCTTCACAAACCCAAACTGCATAGGGTCCAGTGTTTGAAGTTTGCCAATGTCTTTGTTTATAAGTTCCATGATAATACATTCCATGGCCTTGTAGATCAGGCTCATCAGACTGATAGGGTGGTAGTTCCTGGGATCCAAGGTGGATCTGCCCTTGTGGAGTGGGATAACTGTAGCTGTGCGCCACTCAGTGGGCATGAAACCTTAGGTGAGGTGCCAGTTAATTTTGTAGTTCATATAGTACACACCCTGGGATGTCGTCTGATCCCATGGATGCTGTATTCTTAGCTTTGGAGAGTGTGTTTTTTACCTGTGTGGCCATTATTACTGGAATTTGGCAATCTTTCAATATTGTGATGGGCCCTTTAGGGGGTGAGAGGGTGGTGAAGTTTGCACTGAATCAATCTGCCAAGATATTGGCAATATCCTTGGGATCAGTATATTTAATGCCATTCTGTTGTAGTTCAGAGCAGATTTGAACATTGCCATTTAGATTCTTGACATAGCTATAGAATGCCTTGTGGTTGTCTTTGGAATCTTTAGCAATTTTATTTTTGTAACTAGCTTTGGAGAATTTTATGAGGATCTTAACTTCTTACTGAGGCTGGTTAGGGAGGTTTTTGCTTCCTGGGATTTCCTCTTTTCTGCAACAGTTTCTTCCTTTTGTTGTAAAGTTTGTTTATGGCAAGGGACCACCAGATTGGATTCCTTTTTTGGAGGCAAGCATCTTGGTTCTGCTGGGGATGGCATGATTCATGCATGAGTGGATGTGCTCGTACAGTGCCTTAGTGTAGGATTCAGCAGTCGAACATTCAGTTCCCATCTGCATGAGTGTCATGAAGTTTGTCACTTCTGACTTGAGTAGCATGAAGTTGGCCTTGGAGAAGTTTTTTTACAGAGGTTTCCTTACTGGGGGGTGGGGGTGGGATGTGGATGTCAAGGGTGATTAGCTTATGGTCAGACCTGACCAACGGGGGGGGTGAACACAGGCGTGAAGCATCAATTTCCCATGTTGGTAATGACCAGGTCTAGGATATTGGAGCTCCAGGTGGGACTAAGGATTAGTTGATCCAGGACATTAGAATTTATGAATTCCAAGAACCGTTGGGCAAAGATGTTGGTACACGAGTAGTTTTCCCAGTTAATGGCAGGGTAGTTGAAATCACCCAGTATTAGGGTGTTTGGTTGTATCTTAATATTTTCTAGTATTTTTAGAAAGGTGTAGTGAGAATCTTGGTGCATGGTGGGGGATCTGTAGCAAGCTACAATTTGGATTGCAGTCTTACCTAGAGTTAGTTTCACCTGGAGAATTTCAGATGCATTGTGTTGGGCAACTAGCCTGGTGTTGTGAATATCCTTGGTGAATATGGACACTCATCCACCTTTAGTGGTTCGGTCCTGGTTTGGTGGCCGAAAAGTGTGGTAAGAGTTGTAGCCTGGTATTGCAGCTGTGCACTCTGGAGCCTTGAACCAGGTTGTATAGATAAGTTATTTTATTAGTAACCGTGCTTAAGTTGCTTAAAGTTGTTACAGTATTATAAAGTATTACAAAGTGCCATAATAATTAATTTTTCAGTGGCAAACTTAGCCTGTATTCGAACACGGGGAGTGGTGTCCTGTATAAGGACACTCCAGTAAAGGAGCAGTAACTAAACTTTATGGGTGAGTCTTAAACAGGAGCACTCTGGTTTTAAAAAGCTTGTAGCAGTACAGTTTTCAAACGTGGGAATCTGGAGTGATACTGCCATGCAGTAAGGTCTCAGTGTAATAAATTCTCTAGGTCAGTGAATTCCAAGGTTTCAGATCTGCAACTGCCAGTTTTGTTTCACTGGCTTTTCGAGTGAGTACAGGGGAATTTCCAGCCATCTGCAAAAGTTAGCCCAATCACCTGCCTTTTTGCTGTGTGGTAAGACTTTTTTTCTGTGTCACATACAGTATGGATGCCATTAGGGGTCATAGTAGAAAATGTAAACAGAGTTTTACTCTTAATGTATCAGAATGAACAGATAAAATCTGGGACATAATATAATGTTGGTATAAACAGCATATTGGCAAACGTAAAACCTTATTACGGCAAGTTGATAGTCAGGCATTATGCAAATGGATTACTCTTAATTTATCAGAATGACTAGATAAAATCTGGGTACACAGCATATTGGCAAATGTAAAAACGTATTAGGACAAGTTGATAGTCAGCCATTATGCAAACTGATTATATTTGACTGGTATCTCAAACAAATGAATGTGTGGTATGACAGTAAATGTTTATTGTGCTAGTCATATGAAACTGCTTTCTGTGTGCAATTTCATAAAAGTACAGATCAGACCATTGTTGAAAAGTTAAATTGTAGAAAAAAATCTTCTGATGATAAAAAACCAGATAAGGGTGAAACACTTACATTATATCCCGATGTTAAATAGTTATGTCCTGTCACCACATGTGAAATGTTAATTTCAGATTTAAACCAGCAGTCAAATCAATTAACATAATCTCCTGTAGATCTTGTTACTCCCTTTAGAGAATATGTACAAAAGTGGAATGAAGCCGCTGCACAGCCCAGCACAAAACAGATAAGGACAGGGACAAAGTTCACAGTGAATTGACAGAAGAATTTAATAAACTTCTACAAGACAGACAAAATTAGTTCAGAACGTTTAGACAAGATATACAAACACTTTTTCAGAACTGCATAGGAGCTTTTGACTCAGCAAGACAGGTTACTGAGAAATATCAGACAGTCAGTCCAGAATTACAGGAATAAATTGAAACTCTTAAGCAGCAGTTACAAGACAAGAAAAATCTGGTTAGTGAAGAGTTAAAGAAAGAAATTCCAGACCTTAAACAACAGTTACAGGATAGAAAAGATGAATTAGCTGAACTGTTAAAATATATATATTAAGGAGTTAAAACTTTCTTAGCTGAGAATAAGTAGAAAAAATAGGACAAAATAGTACTCTATATGTTTGGCATCCATAATTGCAGTAATTGTTCTGTGACTAGCACAGCTGCAAGGAGAACTGCACATAAGGATGACTCCCTGATTCCTGACTGGTACAGCTGCAAGGATGACCGGAGACAAGGACGACTCCATAAGTCTTGAAGGTTGCTACATAATTCACCTTGAAACAAAACAAAAATCAGCCTATCAGCAGACTGCATGACATCAAGCAGACTTCAAAAGATTGCTTTCATAGACAGGATCCAAATGGCACAAAAAGCACTATAAAAGGACTGTAAGACTAAATGGTGTTAGTTCTGGTATTTTGTAGGAACACACTTTGTTCCGAGGTAGATGAAAAATTATCATCTATATCTGTATCGAGAACCAAACAATGTACATTAAACTATGTAAGCTGTAACGTATAGTACTTGTCATCTGTTATATAGATGTTATTTTATTAGAAATTGCGCTTAAGTTGCTTAAAGTTGTTACAGTATTATAAAGCATAGAAAGTGCCATGATCATTTTTCAAGACACAAGCACACACACACACACACACACACACACACACACACACACACACACACACACACACACACACACACACACACACACACACACACACA
The DNA here is from genome assembly GCF_019279795.1 of Protopterus annectens. Lineage (NCBI taxonomy): Eukaryota > Metazoa > Chordata > Ceratodontiformes > Protopteridae > Protopterus > Protopterus annectens. The sequence goes on from NC_056746.1 coordinate 18,364,552, forward strand.
CACACACACGCACGCACACCTTCTCTCGGCTCTCTCACACACATATACCTACCTTCTCTCTGCTCTCTGTCACACACACACACACACACACACACACACACACACACACACACACACACACACACACACCTACCTTCTCTCTGCTGACACACACACACACACACACACACACACACACACACACACACACACATGCGCGTGCACACACCCACCTACCTTATCTCTGCTCTCTTTCACACACACCTAACTTTTCTCTGCTCTCTCTCAAACACACACACCTACCTTCTCTCTGCTTTCATACAGCAACATGTACCTACTCTTTCACACAGATCTACCTTCTCTCTGCTCTCACACAGCAACACACACATACATTCACCTACTGTCTCACACAGTAATACACAAATGCAAATACACCTTCTCTTTCTCATACAGCAATACGCATATACACTATCACTCATACAAACAGAATGGTTAATTTAAATTACATACACACATACACATACATGCGCATACACACTCTCTCTCATACAGAAACATTGGAACTGCTAGTTTAAATTATACAAATGCACACACTCACTTATCTTCTCTATAAATGGAATGGCTTGTTTAAATTCCATGCACGAGTGCGGGATGGGTTTACATCCGTGTTGGAGTGCATGTGAGTAACACTCACATGGTCCTCCTTAAAGAAGAAGATGCTACCACCAATGTTTTAATAAGTATTTATTTTTTCTTTTTTTTTATGTTGAAGCCTCCTGGCCAGAAAGTGCCCCCATAGCCATGGGGGCCTAGGTGACTGCCTATGTTACCTAGTGCTGGATTCTGCTCTGGGCACACTGACTAGACTATAACATTTCTATCAACTAAATATAACCAATCCAGTGGCATTGATTACAACCTTTGTAAAAAAAATCCCCCTTATATCTACAAAAGGAATCATCACAGAGGCAGTGCTGGATCCAGCACTCTGTGACGTAGACTGCTGCCTAGGGCAAGGTGCTGACTGGCAGGGTTAGCCACAGCAGTAATTAAAAAAAAGAAGAGTTTTCCTAGGCATTCAACATCCAAAGCAATACAAATAATGCTACTGCTGCTGGGCATGAATGCTTTCAACAAATGAGACAGTAGAAGGCACATATGCCAAATGAGAGACTTAGAACTGTCATTCATATAGGTTCATCGGTTGGTACTAGGCTATCGGCCCTAGGGCCTATACAAGCCTAGCCATAACAATTCCCTGGGTATTTCTTCCCACAATATTTACTTCCCTGGTTATTTTTTTGTTCATCCCTGTACAAGACAACAACAAGCTATTTCATTTGTTTTTTGTGGAGTACTTCGGAGATAAGCAGGTACAAGCTACAGAAGGTGTGTATATGTGTGTTGCTTCAGTTAGAGACGGCAGTTAAGTGACTTGCTCAGACTCAAACCTTGTGCCTCAGCTATAGGAGGCAAGAGCCTTAATCCTCTAGACTAACTGCAAGATCTCCATTAATGTTTTTTTCCTTTGGTGAATCATTGAGTATTACAGTTCATGAATGTCAATCATTAGTTTCACAATTTTTGTGTTTTGCAACATATATGTTGATGCAAAACCTGGTCAGATAAGTTTGTTAGTGATTTAGAGTCACTTACTTTTATTTGTATTCAGAAGCATGGGTTCCTAGTACCAGATCGAAAGACCGCAATCGCGAATATGAAAAGAGCGACACATATTGCGCGAAAGACAGAAATGGCGAATGTCCAAAATAGTGAAAATTTAAATGTCGAAGTGTAAAGGTTGGCCCATCTTCGGTATAGCTCCGTAAGGTAAGTGTGCGATAGATAGGACGTTAGGGTTAGGTTGTGGATTAAGGTAAGTGAATAGATAGGTAATGTATGTACGATTTAGTGTAGTGTAGTGTTAGAAGTAGGGTTTTATTTAACTGTATGTATGTGTATTATTTATTTATTTTTGGGGTGTATGTCTGTAGGGGAAGTGTGCGGTAGTTATGGGCCTTAGGGTTAGGGAGGGGTTAAGAATAGTGCATAGTTAGTTGTGTATGTGGGCTTTAGTGTAGTGTTGGAAGTAGGGTTTTGTTAAATGTATGTATGTGTATTATTTATTTTTTGGGTGTATGTCTGTAGGGGACGTGTGCAGTAGTTATGGACTTTAGGATTAGGGAGGGGTTAAGGATAGTGCATAGTTAGTTGTGTATGTGGGGTTTAGTGTAGGGTTAGAAGTATGGTTTTGGTGCTTTACTTTAGGTTAGAAGTAGAGTTTAGTTAGTGTATGTATGTGGTTTATTTATTTTGTTTGGGTAGGTAGAATGTAGCGGGTGGTGGGGTTGGCCATCTATGACACTTCGTTATTTTATTTTTCACTGTTTAGTGCGTTCGGGATTTTCGCAGTTCACGTTATAGGTGTTGACGTTTAGGTATTCGTGTAAAGGGTTTTTCGATTTGGTAATATAAACCCCAGAAGCATAGCTGGTTCAATTACTACCCTGGGCCAGTACTATAAAGCGATGCCTCACCCCTCAGCTGTTTAAGTGAAGAGAAAAAAAAAGCATTTCACTTTAATAAGCCAATATTGCACTTATATCTATGCACCCCCCTCCATGAAAAAAGTGCATTCATTTTACTGGCACACCAACCAGGGTTGGCAGCCAGACACATGATGTCCCCACTTTCTGCCCCAGCCATTTAGATCTCATTTATGTACCCTATCCCCAACCCTCTTTTAACATATTTTATTTTAAAACTTTCTTCTTTTAATCTATAGCAAATTGTTGCTACAGTTTATAATTGCCTGGATGGAGTGCTTCGGTGCTCATATTTCAGTTAAAAAAAACACACATAAAAAAATTTTCTTTATAAACTGTAGCAGCTGCTTCCTACAAATGCAGTAAACAGTTGCTACAATTTATACCTTACCTGCACAGAGTGCTACAGCACTCATATTTTGCTTACAAAAAAATCTTCAGTTGCTACAGTTTATACCCTGCCTACAGAGAGCACTACAGAGCTCATTTTTTTTTTAAATTGTAGTAAACTACTTGCTACAATGTCATCTTCACAAACAGTGGAACCAACAAATAAGCAACAAGCTGGTTACAGATAACCACAGAAGCAGCTAGGAGACTCAAAAGTTTATTGTTTAAGCGCTTTCGTCTGAATGTATCACAGACTTCTTCAGTAGCACTTAACAAGTGAAGTAACACTGTTTAACTATCCCTCCCAAACATGAACACGTGACCAACATAACCAATCAAAGCTGGACAAAATATAATTATACAAACAATGCATACGATACCAAATTAAAAAACATGTTCAAATAGAAACACAATAAAAAACATATATGCTATATAGAATAAAAATGCAATTTCAAAACTCTGAAAATGGAAGCATTCTCATTTAGTCCAGGGTAGTTGTAGGCATTTAGCCTAATGTGCCACTTGAGTTCCTCTAATTTAATAAGGCCATTCCAAGGGCCCCCTCTAGTATTTTTTCTAACTATATCCTGACCTTATTGGCACTGCATTCTAGGTGAAGCACTGAAATGCAAAGTTGTTTGGCAGCAGCAACCTTGACATTAGTAGTAGTTCTCTTTAATTTAGAATTGCTTAGATGACTTTTACTTCTGCAGAGATTATGCATATTGACTTTGCATATGTTATCAGGTAATTCATATTTCCTATGCTCTTATGAGTACTCTTCTATGTAAACTGTACTACACATGGCTGGATCTCACAGCGTGCTTCTAGTGATCTTTATACAGTTTAATGCAGTTCATCCAAAGCTACCAATAAAGTACATGTAATTTATTTCTTCACAACAATAATGGCTGTATACCATCAATAAAGTGGCTATAACTGGTGTGGGGGGGCTCTCTGTGGATGAAAGTACCTTATGCTCTTATAATCTGGCCACTTTTAAACAGTCTTTTACTTTGCAGGACTGGTCTGCATGTGTGTTTGAATTAAGTAGGAATACTTTGGCAACTGTATGTTTGTGTGAAACAAATTTGAAATATGTCACTTTGGTCATTATTATTATTAATTTGTGACACAGACATCTATGAAGGATGCACTCAACAATGTAACTATAATGGCTGAGTTTGGAGAATTTCTATAGATAAAAATGACTGACCTGGCTGAGCTGATATAGTTCAAAAGTCATTAGTCTGTCTTTGCAGGACTGGTGTGTATTTGTGTAAAACAAATTGCAATACCTTACTTGGCTATTTTAATCACAACCAGACATGTGATGTGTACACAGATAATTTAGTTGCTGTAATTATTGAGTACAGATATAGGTGCAATATAATGACAGCAGTTTGAGTGGCCTTTTATGGTTGACATATTCTGAAATGGGTACTTTTGTCATTATTGGTTATTACATTTTGTTTCCCTACTTACTAGAATAAATGTTCAAAACTACAAATTTAGAACATATTCTAACACATGTCGCTGCATCAAACAAGAAATATAATTTAAAACAACCAAGGAGGTGAATCAGTGAACACAAGCATTTATGCATGGTCCTAAAAATGCATGCAGGGAGTCTATGGATTGAAAACAAAGACCAACATATACTTAGCCCACCAGAGACCAGATGCATTTTCAATAAATGTGAGTTTCAAGAGAAGAGAAGTTTACTGTTGCTTATGCTAAGTCTGTTATTAATGTGCAACTGTTTTGCTTGGTTTAGCAAATGGTCATCAGTGTTTGTACTATAAAATTTAAAGTAAAAGTTTTAAATTAAATCCACATCTCAGTAATCATTGTAAAAGTACAGATGAGAATAGTGTACAAACTGATAGTTTTAAGGAATGCTTATGGTGACTGGAGAGAGATACCCAAGTAATGGGATATTAGAATGGCTTCGGGGGGGAGGGGGCTTGTCCATTACCTCACCTAAGGCCCTATTTGACCATGATCTGACTCTGCACCGAGGTGGATCCCAGCCATGCCTTATTCCTGAAATAAAGAATATAAGAAATAAGGATATAATAAGACTTCAGAAATAAACATGACATAATTGGAGGCACTCTGGCCTCCTCTGAAAGGGAGATATATTATTTTTCCTTTTTGTCTGTTGTAAGAAAACTGTGTTTATATTTAATGTAATTTTTTTAAGGACAGAACATCGCTGAACAGTAGCTATAGCAAAGGATACTGATAAAAGGTCATAATCTGTTCAGCAGAAAGCATACATTCAGTGACATCTGCTTTCATATCCTCTTAACTATTTCCTGTCCAATAAATTTGGCAACCATTGTTGCTGCCCTTTGGCCTTCTCTCCGCAAGTGGTATCCCTACATCTTCCAGATGCTGTCTCACTCAGCTCCCAAGTTTCATCATTACATTTTAGAGCTGGATTCAAAATACAGATTCATCAATTACTTTCAACTCTCTTTTTTACTGGGAGCCCAAGAGATGACATGCTGAAGAACTGTCTTTTTTTTATTTTATTTATTTTACATTTGTTGACCGGGCTAGTCCAACTGGATACATGTCCATTTTCAGTGGAGGCCCGGGGAGAAAAGCTCCAGTAACATCATACTAAATAATAATAAACACACTGTAAACATACAGAAACATTTAATGTAAAATTTGAAAATAGTTTAAAAAAGACTAAAAAAGTAGAAAGATTTGAGAAAGGCACTTAGATAGAGTATTACAGCATCAGATGAAGTAAAATTTAGAAAAATGACTGTATAAAAAGTGACTAGTACAATCAAGCATGGTGAGTAGTACTCAGGAGTGACAGAGTTAGGAATTAAGAAGAAAAGGTTAGTTTAAAAATCAAATAAATAGAGAAAAAAAACGTTTAGTCAGGGTTGTTGCAAGAGCATAGCCAGTGGTTAGAGAGGAAAAGTTTTAGGTTAGTTTTAAATAGTGGGAGTGAGGTTAGGGTAGTAAGGTCTTGTGGTAGGAGATTCCATATTTTGCCAACTGAATTAGAGAATATGGTGTCTCCTGCTAAGTTATTTGATAAGGAAGTATGAATCAGCATTCTATTACAGGAGCGTAGATTCCTCAGGTTATTGTATGGTCTTATGAGGGTAGAGAGCATTGGAGTGTTGTCGGGATGGTATAGGGCTTTGTGGGCAATTGTAAGTTGATTAAATTGTATTAGGTGAGGTAATTCAAGCCAGCCTAGTTGTTTAAGATTCAGACAGTGATGAGTCCTGTATGGAGAGTTTGTAGCAAATCTGGCAATATTGTTATATGATGTAGCTAGTTTGTTAAGATTATGCTTAGAAAGATTGGTGTATATGGGGGAAGCATATAATAGGGTAGAGATTAAGTAGGTTCTGGCTATTGTGGTTCTGGCTTCTGGTGTCAGGAAAGATTTGATTCTATAGAGAGATCCAAGTTTTCTGTTAGTAGATTTTATTGTTGTGTTTATGTGAGTGTCAAATTTTAGTTGATTGTCAATTGTAATTCCTAGGAGTTTGGTGGTGGGGTCTGGAGAGATAAGGGTACCATTGCTGGATGTGAGTGTGAAATGAATTGAGGGAGACAAGTGAGTGGGTGTAAAGAGCAAAAGTTTTTTTTTTTTTTGGTTAAGGAGGAGACAGTGATTAGAGAACCATTGCTCTATAGTGGCGAAGGCTTTTTGTGTGAATAAATGAAGTTCAGTTTGGGATGAGCCAGAACAAATGATGGTTGTGTCATCTGCATATTGAATGCAGGTTGAATGTGGGGTAGTGAGATAAAGGTCATTTATGAAAATGGAAAACAGTAGTGGACCTAAAATAGAGCCCTGTGGGACACCTATGGAGGTGGGGAGGAGGTCCGAAAGATGGTTTTGCCAGAGAACTGCTTGTTTTCGGTTTTCCAGATAGGATATAAACCAGTTTATAGCAGGATTGTCAAGAGAGAGGGACTTCAAGCGGTGGAGGAGGAGTTGATGATTGACCATGTCAAAGGCTTTAGACAGGTCTACAAAGAATGCTGAAGAAAGAATATTTTTGTTGCGGTTTTTGTTGATACAGTCAGTAAAGGATAGCAAGGCTGTGGTAGTACTGTGGAATGGCCGAAAACCATGTTGACAGTTAGCTAGGAGATTATGGTGGAGTAGGTGGTTTAGTAATTGTTTGTGGATGCATTTCTCCATTATTTTTGTGAGTGGAGATAGTAAAGCTATGGGGCGAAAGTTGGAAAACTCAATGGAGTCACCACCTTTATAAAGAGAAATAATGTGTGAAATTTTCCAGATAGATGGGATAGTGCCTTCTTCTATGGTTCTGTTGATCAGTATGGAGATGGGGTAGGCAATGGCTTTGGCACCTATTTGGAGGTATTCTGCTGGTAGTTTATCAGCTGAGGGGGTAGTAGGTTTTAATTTTTGAAGCAAGGAAGAGATATAGGAGGTGGGTATAGGTTTGAGGTGGAAGGGGGGAGGAATGGAGCTTGGAGTAGGTAATTTGGAGGTATCAGGGTTTTGTTGATTTGCTAGATTTAGTATAGCAGAAGTAAAGAAAGTATTAAAGGCATTAGCTGTTTGTATTGGGCAGTCAGGGTTAGAACCTAGTGGATTTGGCGTGGCTACTTTTCCAGGGGATAATAGTGTGTTAATAGCA